>NC_044191.1:17557227-17857227 GCF_900880675.1 Sparus aurata | reverse complement strand
GAAGAAAAATCTGCAAGGTTGAACCCATTAAGCAACTACAAGAAACATTTCCATATAGGAGAGATGCAGTTCGTCCATCTTTGAAAATTAAGCTGGACTGATGATTCTTGTAAGATATATCTTTATGTGTAACTCACCGACTTTTCAGTCTTTTGGAGATGAGATACATGGCCGCTGCTCCAACATACTTAGCAAAGAAACCTTCGTAAGTACCAAACTTGCCCTCGCGTACGATGTAGTCGAAGGCGGCCATGGCCTCGCTGGGGGTTCGGTACACGTTGGGAGATATAAGATGCACAAGCCAGTCATCGGCCCACTCTCGCCACTTCCTCTCCTCTCTGACAGCATGAAAAGAAAACACTTTTACAATTGACATCATAGTAGTAACAAGACTTAAATGTCTTTTTAATAGTACAACTGTTCTGTAGGCTCACCAAAATTTGGCCAAACAGAATCAGACAGATATTAGACAGATATTACTTAATATAAGATATTGTCTGTATTGATACTTATATAAACAATTCCCTATGACATCGAGTTGTAACTGAAGCCATTGGATGACAGCCAAGCCACTGAGTGCAACCTTTCATAATAAGAATCTACTGATGGTTCTGGGCAATGAAATTGATATCTAGTGGTTTGTGTGTGAGCAGCAGGTCTAGACTTACTTCTGCATTCCCTTCTCGGGGTAAACCACCGCGGCCTCGGCCTCGCTCAGCATCAACCAGTACTTGTTGGAGTACTCTGTCACCTCCTTCCCACTGCTGTTCACCGACTTCAACTCCGGGTAGCAGCGAAGGATGTCAGTGACACTTTTGTCACTGGATGACAAAGGTTCACATGTTAAGGGTCAGTGCTTCCAAATGACTAAAATACACAGTACAATGTATTCCCTCTCTTTTCTCTAGTGGTATCAATCCATGCAGATAGTGTTGGTTATTTGCAATTATAGATGGTGCAGCTTAACTCTCCAGAATACCAGGGACTTATTTAAAGACACATTTCTGTTTGTTTTAATAATTGTTGGATGCTTTGAACAAAATTGGAAATGTAGTCGTCCCTATTTTTTGGGGTGGAAGAAATTTAACAAAACCCAACCAAATGAAACCTAATCTATTATGAAACCCTATCTATATATCAGAAGCTATTGTAATAAATAAATCTATTCATGACTTAAATTGTATAAAGCTGTATGTAACTAGGAGCATTTTGCATGTTCTCCTGCCCAGGATAACTTTTATCGAGAGAAAAAAGAGAAAACATATTTTCAAATCACATGATGGAAGTAACTTACTTGCAGATTAAATATGTCTTGAGGCTGCTGATGATGACGGACGAGTCATTTAGTTGCTGTAGATGAGCAAAAAAAAAAAAAAGACACGAAAGGTTTTTGTTTGAAAATGACTGCAGATTTGTGGTACAACATTAACAGTACAACAAGTTCTTATTCGACTGGGAAAGCCTTAAAGCAGCTCTCTGGTGTTGTCTCGCATTTTTGGTTTCCAAATCAAAGTGATAGAGAAAGATTTTTTTATTCCACTTTAAACCAAGTCTGACAAATGAATATTGGAGTTGCAGAAGACAGACGGTCTTTCCAGAAGTGTCAGGTTTGGTAGTGGAAATGCCAGAAATAGTAAAATAACACTCCACTAAATGCAAGTGATTATACTTTGTAAACTCTATCTGGCGTTAAGAAAGAGACCCCATAGTTCTCCTCTTGAGATTTAACCGTCTTACCACATCGCTATCCACCATCAGGATGGGAACCTTTCTGTAGGTCGACCACTTGATCTCCTGCCTCATCACCGGGTTCACCTCCACGATCTCATACGGCAGCCCATGGTAGTCCAGAAACGCTCGCACCTTGCTGCAGAAGGGGCAAGTCTTGTACTGGTATAGAGTCAACTTCAGATCTCCTCCTGACACCTGAAAGGAAACAGATGTGGAAAGAGGAACGGCCATTATAGCTCATCTCATAGAGGCTGATTCTTGCATTAAATATCTTCCAGTTTTTTCAGATTTATACTAGATTTCCAAAATTACTGCCACAAAAAAAAACATTTCATCAAAGTGTGACTGATGTTGATGTTAAGGACATGCCATTCAAAGTGTACTCTGTGGAATAATGGATCAATATGCTGCTATAACAGCAAGTGCTAACACTAGCAAAATGCCTGATAAGCAGCAAAACTGCATCACATAAATCCATATATTATGTTTGAAGCCATTAAGAAACAATCACCATTAGAGGACTGTAGATTAGGGAACTGAAATTAGGCTGGTTTTGGTTAACCACATCTAATAATTACTACCCGGGTTCAATGATTCTGTAATTACTCTTGCTGTCTTTATCATGCACTTCCATTTAACTTGAATTTTGTCAAGCATCTTTACAAAATGTAGGCTCTACAACAGGGTCATGAGGGTCAGAACGACGCTAGTCTTCACAATATTTGTTTGTATTAGTCAAGCAAAGTTGATTCAACGCAGGCTGATCAACACAGCTTACTGATAATTATTGATGTTAACAGATGTTGGAACTAGGGGTCGACATATGTGGCTTTTTCAGGGTTGATACCAGTTATTAGAAATCACGGAGACTGATATAAACAATATTTGGGACTGATATTCATTTGTCGAACAGCCAATGCCGAATGATGTTCTTAAATACAAATTTGAGGTACTTTAATTGAGTATTTCCATTTTCGGCTACTGTATTCTTCCTCTCTACTACATATTTTTTATGATAAATATAGTAACTAGTTCCTTTTATGTTATTGTCATTTAAAATTTCCTTAATCTTACGTGTATGCAGCTTGTTTTCTAGTATAAAACTTGACAAGTTCAATAAAATCAATAAGTTTTGCTCTTCAAATGTAGTGGATTAGAAGTAACAACTTAGACACATAAAAATGTAAATTAAGAACTACAGTTACAAGTGGCTGTAAGGTGCACTGAAGTACAGTACGTTATTTGAGTGCACATACTCAATTACTCCAGGGCGTCCAGGTGACCCTGTCTGCAGACATGTGAAGTTAGATAACTGCTGTCAATGGAAAACTGCCACCAGAGACCGCCGGGACACCGCGGACCGGGCTGACTGTGTGGCCGAATAAAGGTCACAGTGAACGGACTCACCTTGCTCTCTTCCTCGGCCAGGTGCTGCTGGACACTGTACTTCACAGTCTGATATAAACCCACACCTCCACCGAGCAGAAAGGCACAGCCGAGCACCCTGCCTCCTCCTCCCCGCAGAGAGGACAGCAGTTTGGAGCGGACCCCGGTCCCGCCGGTACCGTACGCCCTCCTTGACCCGTGTGCGCCGACATTGCCCACCAAGTAGGAGACGGTACCGGACCGGCGGGCGGCCGGAGACTCCAAAATATTCCAGCCGACCTTACAAAGCGTTCTGGCGCAGGCGGCCGCCATGTTGGTTTTACATAAAGTCCCAAGATGCACCGCGAGCGATGAGGTCACTGGGATATGTTACCCTGAGTAGAGCCTGTCAGGCTGCGCGGGGCCACAGGGCCGAGCAAACTAATAACTCCAGCAAGGCATTAGTCAGGATACGATACCGGTCATAGGTACTGTATGTAAACTAACTGCCCTTTAATAAAAAAAAAAAAAAAAAAAAATAATCTATTTAGTTCTAATTATCTATCTTATTACTTTTCTCTATTTATCTGTACCTGTTTGTGCACGTCACCTGAGTTTTATTTCTGTGGCTCAATAAAGCATCACTTATCTTTTGTGGTTTCTGTCAAATCTGTCCTTATTCTCTTGTTGAATGAGAACTGAAGGGAGTCTTTTCTCAGCCATGTCTCCCTTGTGTTCCTGGTGGATCCCGAGGCACTCACAAGCCAGATGGGATGTGTCATCAATCCAGTTTGTCCAACTTCTTCCCTGGGGTCTCCTCCCTGTTGATCATGTCCAGAAAACCTCCAGAGGGGGTAACCCATCTAATTTAGACACCCAACAACCACAACTGGCTCCCACAACAATCATCATTTATCATTTATAAACTGTGCATTATAAAGGGTAGTGGTTGGGCCAATTTTCAGCATTTTTCCAACTATCAAGTATTAGCTTATATTATATATTACAATTAAACATTTTTTCATACACTTCTTCTGGCCCTTTCAACCTCACCTCATGGTCTTCATCCCCATTATTGTCATGTAGATAGCTCATGTGACAAAAATAAAATAAAATCACATGAATTTTATTTACATAGCCCAAAATCAGACACATTGCTTCAGTTGGCTTTACAATCTGTATCCTCTGTCCTTAGACCCTTGATTCCAGTGAGGAAAATCTTGTCATATCGAAAAAAGAAAAATCCCTCAGAAGCCAAATGAGCCTCAGAAGAGGGATCCCTCTCCCAGGATGTACAGACATGCAATAGATGCCGCATGTACAGTGATTGCTTTTATAAATGGAATCATGGTCAATATCATTTGGATTTTTTTGACGCAAGAATTATTAAAAAAAACCTCTTTAATGTCAAAGTGAACACAGATTTCTACAAAGTAATGTCAATTTATTGAACATATATAGTAAAATAAGTGGTTGCATAAGTATTATTCACCCACTTCAAGTCAGTATTTAGTAGATGCATCATTGGCTGCCATCACAGCACTGAGTTCTTGTGGAATGGTCTCAATCAGGCTTGCACATCTAGATGCTGCAATTTTACACCAGTCTTCTTTGCAAACTGCTCCAGCTCTGCCAGCTCTTGCATTTATATATGCCGGATATAAGCAAACTGTATGAAGATTGCTGGCTGTTAAAATGCTATCTTAAATGTCAATGATTGTAATTACAATATTGGTATGAATTTACTATAGCCGTTATAAGAAATGAAAGAAAGAGATGTTTAATGAATAAAAAAGGCTATGAAAATATGAACACTGTTCCAAATAATTATAAATATGTGTTAAAATATATCTGGAGTCTGTTGTTCAGGAGCGTCTGTGTCGCCCCTGCGTCGTTTTACGCGTGGTGCGTTCAGGAGCGTCGTTGTTCTGAGACGCTCTGATTTTCTCCGACCGCAGCAGCAGCAGCAGCAGCGTCTTGTCTCGGTGAAAGCGGAGATTCCCCTCATCAGCCAGCAGCAGCAGCAGCAGCAGCATCCATTTAAGCATCAGTGTTACAGTGGTCGAATCACCACATCTTCCCCGGGACTGACCACTCCTCATTGGGATGTCGGCGTCGTGCAACGGCGGGGACTGGAGAGCCGATGCTCGGGAAGACCTCTCCGCTGTGTTTTTTCGAGCGTGACTGGAAGGGCGCGGGGCGGCGATGGATGAAGGCAGGGGGAGACAAATAAAATTGTGATAATCGCTGGATTTAGCTGGCTAACGCTAGCACGCTAACGTTAGCTAGCCCTCAGTCAGCTCGCAGTGGGTTGTTTTTTTTTCTCCCTCCCCCGTTCACTGACCGACGTGGTGTTTAGAAAAAAAAACAAAAAAACACTCCTTAATGCTTTTTTATATTGATGTCGAGACATGCTGGAGCCACTGAGGACATTTCTCTCAAGGATGAAGCACCGTAGCTGTGTACTAGCCTTCCAGCGTTAACGTTCGTTAGCTAACCGTTATTTTTTTTTTTTTTATCATTCGTTATTTCTTTTTTTCTTTCTCCGTGAAGAACGAGATGCTGGCTGAGGAGGAGTGTGTCTAACGGTGAACCTGAACTCGCATGGATACACACTCCATGAAGGTCATGATACTGAGAGAATGATCATGCTGGAAAAACAGGTAAGGAAAGAATATCAGCTCAGAGGGTTCATATTCTAAAGCACACCTGAGTTCATTTGCATAGTGGTGGTGATTAGGCGTTAATTAGAGGTCTTCCACGGCTCGTGTCTGAGCAAAATTGTCGCGCATCAGTGTGGATTTGTGCGGTGATTCTTCAGGTGATCAATATTTTTTTTCTATTGATGACCCTGCTGCACATATTTCCCTTCATTATAACCTTCCTACCATCGCTCTCTCTCTCTCTCTCTCTCTCTCTCTCTCTCTCTCTCTCTATCTGCCCTGCTTAAAGCCAACCTCTCTCTCTCACTGTCTCTGGAGCTGCTGTTTGTTTTGTTTAGGCATTTAAACCTGTGGAGATTAGCTCTGTATTATGCCTTATTAGGTATGAAATAACAGCCTCATGAATCTGTGTTTATGACACCATAATATAATAAACTTTATTTATATAGCACCTTTTTAAATAACAACAGTTTGCAAAGTGCTTTGGCAAACAGGTAAAAGCAGCACCCTCAGGAAGACAGTATTAAAAAAAGAAACACCGGAGAGTCGAGCCAAACGCGAGGAAGCCTATTCCAAGACAAGAAGGCAGAACTGAACGTGTAAAAACACGAAAAGCAATGTGAGTCATTTCAAGTAAAAGGATTAAAAGCCAGAAAACAGGCACACATCATGTAAAAAAGAGAGAGCAAGGAAATGTAATGCCAAAATAAAAGAATAAAATCAACGAAGGACGATAAGAGGACGACATCACACAGGAATTAAGAACAGGCAAAAATATTAAGAGCAGTATGAAGAATAAAGACAATAAATAGATTAAAAATAAACACAAAAGCAGTTAAGGATGGAATAAAGAGATAGAAAGATAAAAAAAAATCAGTTGAAAAGGGTGACTTCACAATCAAGTCTATAAAAATGGGTTTTAAGAATTGATTTAAAGGAAGTTACTGTTTCTGCGAGCCTGTTATCCACAGGTATGTCGTTCCAAAGCCAAGGGGCCCTGACCGCACCGCTATTGTCTGTTGTCATTATGAGGCTGCCAGTCTTTTTATACGTTAATTAATCTGTTAGGCATTTTTTCTGATTTATTAGCTGTTAAGCTGATAGAATGTCAGGAAATACTGCTCATCACAAGTCTTCAGAGCCCAAGGTGACAGCTTCAGAGAAAAGAAAAAACATCATCAAATTTCTGTCTCGAAACCAACATGAGAGGATTTGTCCTTTTTGACTAAATACATTTCCAAGAATTGTATTATTTTTCGTCAGTGCATTTACTGTGTTGTACTAGGGCTGAGCAATATCTAAAAATTACATTGTTATCGTGATATGAGGCTATACATGGTCTAGATTTTGGATATTGTGATAAAAGTGTTGTATTTTCCTGGTTTTGAAGGCTACATCACAGTAAAGTGACGCATTTTCTGAATTTACCACATCCCAACAATATCGTTACAATAAAGGTATCCAGGTATTTGGTAAAAAATATTATGATATATGATTTAGTGGCCCAGTCCTTAAATTCATGAAGTAAATTGGGGAGATTTGAAAATATTGAGGTATAGATTGCGCTACATTATTTGATATCGCCTCAGTCTTACCTTTACTCTGATTGTTATACCTGTACTGTAATGTTTTGCTTGTTTGTCCTTTAACATTTTTGTGAGACAAACACAGTATTATTAAATCCAGAGTAGATTTGAAGGTGTTATAGCCACACATTCAAGAAACCGAAAAGAGATCTATTCAGTTGGAAACCAATCTGTGCAAGAGGAATAGCTTTCAAGGTAATCAGTGTTGAATCAATTGAGTAATTGGTCAGAAAATAAACTGATGACAGTTTGAAGGCTGCACATGAGTCATTTTTTAAACTGTAATTTATAATTACAATTTTATGAAATAAAAACATTGTAGCAATTTACATGTATTAATCACCATTTTATTGGCCATATGTGAGCAGTTTGTAATGTGACGTGAAAAATAAGACCCTCCTTGTCTCTTTCAGTTGCCTATGCAAGCCTGTTGAGGATGTGTTTAAGTTGCTTAATGCTGCTGGACTGTGAATTTCTTTGTGAAGGACTCTCCGCTCTGCTGACAGAGTGCAACAGTAGCTAACGTTAGTTTAGAAATGGAGTCTGCTAACATACACTAATGACCAGAAGGACAGAAATTCTGCACAGCCCTTTTAAAAAATATCTAGGATATGTGAAAAATTGGTGAAAAATGCTGACCACAAGTTCCCACGCTCCAAGGTGATGTCCTATTGTCTAGTTATCTTCTACGAACAATCCAGAAAGGACAAAAAGCTGAAAATCATCACATTTGAGAGCGTGGAATAAGAGAATTTACCATTTATGCTCCACATTAATCTATTGCAATGGTTGTCGATTAATTTTCTGTCGATTTATGAATGCATTAATCAGCTAATCCTATCAAGACTAAAGTCATTGAGTATTTGAGTCAATAAAAAAAAACCCACATCTGCTGCTTTTCAGTGTTTTAATATCAGCACAACTTGAATATATTTGGTGTTTATAAGTAGTAGTGTGGACAGATCCAAATTTGTTTTGTGATGACTATTGTCTAATTTCTGTGGACTTGAGTGATTTCTTGACCATGGAAATACCAACCTTGAATATGGAAAACCAGTATAAAGTCAGTGTATTATAGTAGTATGTAATATATTCATTGGAACATTTAGTGTAAGTAATGGGAATGTCAACGGACTTATGCATTGTGGTTTTGGTGACAAAGGGTAAAAATTAGTGCTGAAAGCATTAATTGATTGATGTTTTGCTCTCGCTGGACCTTCTACAGTGTGAGAATGAGCAGCTTGTAGTAATCTCATATGATGATAAAACTTCCTCCCTTTGGGTTTTTAACACTTGTTCAGACAAAAAAAAAGCAATCAAGAGACAACACTTTAGGCTCTGGGAACTTGAACAGAGCATTTGTCCTGGTTTCCTGAAACTAAACAAAAAAAAATTACCAATGGATAAAAAAATATGGTGTTGTTTTCTAAAAATAAAACTGCTGGTGTTTGTCACGTTCTCTTACGTTCAGACTCATTAGATCTGGTCTGCAGCTGAGAATAATACTGAGGGTGTTATTCTCTGCTTCAGACCGAAAGCCCTCAAGGAAAATCCTTCAGTCAGTGGAGCTCATAACCTCTTCTGTCTTCTGTCCAAGAACTGGGGCGGGTCAGGGGATGTTAAGGGAGGGTTACTTCCTCTTGTTTACCCCCCACAGCAGCATCAGTGACCATAAGCCTAAACTGACACATCAATAATACATTGCAGCCACAGAGATGTAAGGTGTGTCTGCTCAAGACGAGGGGCAGAGGAGAGACTGGTGGAGATGATTCTTGAGTGGATGTCGCCGACTTGTCCCCCTGGAAACAGTTAGCCAATAAATCCATTAGTCACTCAGCCAGAAATTAATCAATTTCTATTAATTGTTAAATAATGATTGATTGTTTCTATATTGAGTTGTTTTTCTTTCGCCTGCTGTCCAAAGAAGTGAAATGGAAAAATCTGAAGGTCCTGTAGGTGTGAATGGGTTTGTGTGTCAGTATGTGTTGTCACTCACTGCATGCTTGGATATGCCACAACCCCCTATGACACTGAACAGAATAAGTCGATGTAGAAACAAATAGATGGATTGATGAACTGATATTTATTTAGAAAAAAAAAAAAAAACACATCACATTAGCTGAAGACTTTAGAGTGTTTCTGCTGCACGTGAGTTCAGTTCTTCACTATAGCCTAATGTTGTCATTTGTGACGATTCAAATGACATCATGTGTCCTCTCATCGGAGGTGTCACATTCCTGGTCAGGACTGTGTAAATCACCTCCATACTGTATCACCTACTGACTGAACTACATAGCTAACAGCAAGCTATTGCCAAAGAAAGCTATAGCAAAGGGAATAGTGAGCAGCAGCTGGTGGGTACTCTGGTGATATGCTGCCCCGTTTGTTTAAAACAACCTTTGACAGGTAACCACATCTTACATGTTGATAGTCGTTGTCGCTTCGGGCATCTATTTCTGGTGGCACTAACCCTCTTCCGTCTGCTATCTGTGTGTTACTGTTTTCAAAATTCCCGTCGCTACAACATATTACAACAACAACCTCCAAGCTAGCAACCAACACACTGAACATGGCAAGAAACTAACATTAAACTGGTAGCTAATGGTACACACCTTAACAAGCCAGCAGCTGTTAACCTGCCAGTGGAGGTCTGGCTGTAGGACATAAACATGTTGCAAGCTCTGAGCAACTCATCTCTGTAAAATTGCCAAGTTGCTCATATGACAAAATGAGGGTTTAACCAAGTTGATGATGCAAGCAAGACAGTGAAGGTTTACCCTGTTTGCTGAAATGAATCACTAGTTCAAGCCTGGTCACTTCACACAAACAGGAAATAACTGTTTTGGTGTGAAACTTCGCTGATCTGCCAGGTTGTTATACGAAATGTTGAAGCAAAAAATCTTCCAAGTTTGTTTTACTGCAGTTTTATTACTCTAAAATTAGTTTTTGTAATCCAACATTTACCAATGCTGCAAGGTTTATTCCAACACAACATGATAAATCTGTGTCAAAGGTCTGAGTCGGAGCAGGATGAGAGAGGCTGCTTCAGGATGTGAGGCTCCCCACTGCCTGTGTGTAAAAGGCCTATTTAACCCTCCACACACACAGACACACACACACACACACACACACACACACAGACACAGACACACATACACCAGCTCTAAAAAACTTTGCCTAGATTTCACTGTAAACAACCATTTCTCATTCTTCTTTACTCCCCTCCACGTAAATCCTGTTTCCTCTCGCTGGTATTATTGATGTTTATCCTCTTTTGAAACATTTATTTGCCTTTTTTCCACCATTGTAGGAATTATAGATAAAGCTGTAAGCTTTTCTGTTGCTGCCACGGCGCTCCATTTTCTGCACGGAGCTCCAGAAAGCACTCTGTTCTTGAAGCTTGACTTCACTCCAAGCATATCTGACTTCTTTGTCTGATGGAATGTGACAAGAATCATACATTTTTTTCTCCAGTTTTTTAGTCCCCAGGGTTTTTCTTTTTCAGAAGCATGGTTCTGTGTGTGTGTGTGTGTGTGTGTGTGTGTGTGTGTGTGTGTGTGCGCGCGCGCGCGTGTGTGGAGGAAGGGCCTGTCCTTGAAATGTCTTGTCAGACGCATTTCTGTGCTGTGGAGAAGTGCATGATGAACAGTGTTGCATTGGCTGTGTAACATTCGACTTGTTGCCGAGCATTTCAGACTGTCTCACCGTTGGACTGTTTGTTCAGTGAGCAAACAGCCCTAATTTGTTTTTTAAATCTACTCTTTAAAGCCAACCATCCACGTTTGTAATTTCCAAGTGACCGGATCAGATTTGTATGTGTGTAGACACTGTAATCATTTGCAGGCGTGTTCATGCTGACTGGAGGCAATTTTTTTCCATCCAGAGTCTCTGCAGGCCAGAAGCATGAAGTCTGGCTGCTGCTGGTTCGCACTTTTTATTGATTTATTTCCTCAGGTTTTGTTTTGTTTTTCAGGCTGTATAATAGGCTGTCAGTGAGAGAGGAGGGATGAAGTCCCTTCATGAAGTCTTTTGAGGTGGGATTTAAAAACGTCTGTTGTATACCGCCTGGAGATGAATTACATTTTACAGATCTAATGTTAAGTTTGAATACAGGGATGAACAATTAATGAAGGCATTATTGAAATTGCAATACGGCCAAGTGCAATATCCAAATCACAGAAGCTGCAATTTATAGATAAAGTTAAAGTCTTTGACAAAACAGCATTATAGTGAAGTACTGTAGTGCTGCAGAGACGCCCTGGCTTACAAGTCTTGTTCATAAGATGTAAGAAAACATGTTGGTTTGGTAGAGTCCTCTACAAATGTCATGTATTCATGATCAGTCATTATTTAGTGTTTTTTTGTTGTTGCTGAAAATGAAAATTGTGATGTAAATATGATAGTCCCCATTCATCATGAATCATATTGCAATCCATGTCTGTCAATATCTGTCAAAATGATTTTTCTTTTGCTGTATCTACCAGGCCTAATTTTTCCCTGAGCAAACTTGAATAAAACATTTACTTCTGCCTGCAGTAATGGCTTTAAAAATGAAATGTTGATATTTATATATTATATTATATATTATATTGTATTGTATCAACATTATGGCATATATTTATATATTAATGATTTTCACTGGTTATTTGTAACTTTCTGTTTTATTCTTTCGGAGCATTGTTAAACATTTAAAAAAACAGTATGTAGAAATTGGCATTTTGTGAAATTTGGGGCCCCCCGCAGTTTTGCGAATAATTTGTTTACTTAATTTTTCCCTTGCTTTTCTGTTTACAGCCTCTCGAATGTAATTAATAGCTGTTTTTTTCTATCTTCTTTGATATTCAACTGAATATCTTTGACTTCAAAACCATTGGTTTCAAGCAAGCAGCTGTGGTGACAGAAACTCAAGATAAAATCGGAGCTCAGCAAACAGCTGCACGGTTCAAAACATTGTGTAAAGAATGTACGATAGGTTTCACATCACAGTCACCAGAGATAGAGCAGAATAGAATACATTTATTATCCCTTTCCAAGGGAGAATTCATCTTGGGCACGGTGCTAGTCCTTCACATGAAAGCATCTTTAAACATTAAAGAGATATTTGACTGTCAGTGTTGTCCTCCTGTTGCATGTTGTCCTGAAAGGCATTGTGGACACCTAAACTGCATCAACATGTCATCATTGTCTTGAAGCAGCGTTTAACCAGATGAACACTGGAGCAGAAAAGACAGGTTACTGTCACGTGTCGCAGATGAACTGACCTCTTGCGTACCTGTACTGCCCGTCCTGTCTTTGTCTTAGGCCACAGGAAGCGGACCTGCAGGTTACAGTCTGGCTTCCTGTCCTGGCTCTGTATCTGTAGAGGAGGAAGGGAGGAGTGGAGGGGGGAAGGGGGTTGGTCTTATGTAGCCCTATGAAGAGCTGGCTTTGCCTCCCTGTTTCCATGACAACGGCTCTCCTACAGTATTCAGCCGTGGGACGGCCTCTGCATCTGAAAGCAGTTCCCAGTGGTGTCTCAGGCCCTCTCGCTCTTTTCTTTCAGCTGCTGCTTCTTCTTCCTCTTCTACTGTCTGGGTTTTAAAAGGCAGCAGCATTCATCTTTACTCGGTGGCTGTACTTTTAAATCACAGCGTCGACCATCATTTGCATCTGAATCAGGGCTGCCTTTGTTTCCTGTTTAAATTCCCCAAGACTTCAAGCCTGGACTTGTAGCCTGCCCACACTTAAAATATTTAGGGCGTCTGTCCGTAAATATGCAATTATTATCTGAGAAAGAAGAGCCTGAACGGGAGGAATGAGTGAGTGAAATGAGAAAAGCTCTTTTGCTCATTTTGCAGGATCATCTGGTCTTATTTTGCAATATATATCCCCAAAGACAAAGTAAATAATTCCACAGCTTTGGTTGTTGACGTTCAGTTTAGTTTAGTACATTTGCATGATGATTAAACACAAAAGCAAAGCGGTGGAAGCAGTGATGAAGTAAGAACTGGCAGAATGACACGTGTGGTAGGTAGATAAAAAAAACCTCAGAGGCCTTCGAAAACAAAACACAGACACGTTTTCACTGCTCTGAGGCTCTCTTTTTCAGGTCAGAGCAAACTTACTTCCTCTCTGTCACCGTTATAGCCATTTGGGGTAAAAGCTGCATGACCTACATACGAGGTTGACAAGAAATTTTCCAAGTTTGCAAGAGGCTGTTTGAGCCTTCAGGTTCAGGCTGCAAAGATGATGAGGGAAATATCAAAAAGCCAATATGGAGTCCAGGTGGAGGAAAATATGTTTCAGATGGACACAGTCCTGCTGCTGCAGGGAACTTCGTACACATACACTGCAGAAACAATGTCTAACTCAGACTGAGAATCAGTTTATTGTGAAGGTAAATGTTCTGTAGAGGTTTATCTTCTCCTCAAAGGGAGCCAGAAGCCTCAGTTTGGTGTTTTGTGGTTTGTTTCCACATCGAAAGTTTGATGGAAGTGCTGCAGTGTGTTTGCTGATGTACAAAGAGAGCTTATTGTTATTAATCAGCTTAGTGCACCTGGAAGATGAAACTTGAATCAGGCTAGACTTCAAGTGAAGCACAAGGCTCATGATGTACTGGCTTTGTAGTTGAAAGAAAGAATGACAGTTACAAGCCCGAGGTAACATCTTCGAAAGTCTTGATTTGTCCAACTTCCTGTCCAAAACTTGAAGATATACTGCTTTAAGATATTTTAGTCATGTATGACAAAGAAAAGCAACAAGTGGTTGCATTTCAGAAAAATTGACTGTAAAAATTACGACAATTATTTGATTTTTAATACTGTAGTGGTCGATTCATTTTTACCTCCGTCAAGGAAGTTTCGATTGGTGGGTTGGTTGGTTTGTCAGCAGGATTACACAAAAACAAAGACATTTCCAGGAAACCTCGATGGAGGATGGCTCTTAATTATTTTTATCTGATATTGGACTAGGCGGGGACTGGTTGGCCATGGCGTAGGTATGCATGTCGATCGATTAATCAACGACGGATTGCTGCTCTAGAGAATAAGAAGACCATTTACCATTTATCTAGTCTACCGACCACTCAAAGTGCTTTTCAGCACTTTATCACCAATTCATACACACTTTCATTTACTGATATACTAGCCTGATTCATAATGTTAGTTATTCACAAAATAGCCTACCACCATGTAATTTGATCATTCATGTGTTTTCTGCTGTCAGATTAGACAGTTGGTCAGGGTAGGACAGCTGACAGAACAACTCAGAGGATGTGACAAATTCACACTAACATTACATTCTGCACATTTAAAGCTATAATCTGACATTTTGTACATTCGTCATCAGTGCGTTGTGAGTCATTGTGAAAGCTTTAACATTTACTGATAAAAGACCACCTGATAGGAAACACAGTAGTTCCTCTTAAGGAAAAAATGATTGTCAGGTATTAATGAGTTGTTTTGAACTGCTGTTGGACACAACAGGCACATATTATAAAAGGTTAGTATGTTTCTGTGCCATCTAAGTTCGTCATTGAGTAGATGCCTTCTGTGAGGTGGTTGTTTTCTGGTAATTTGCTAGAAAGAAAATAGTTCCTACTTAAAACGGCTCACAACGAGCTCAGTGGATTATCTTGAGTAACACGGTCATGGCTTCTGGACAGAGACATTGCTGTTTTCAAACACATTTTTGGGGCATTTTGAGCAACACAAGCTGAGTGCAATCTAGTTTCAGTATGTCTGACAGACATATCTAGGACTGATAACTTCAAGTTTCAGTAATACACACCAAAATATATATATCTATATATGTGTTTTTGATTCTGGGGTGAGCTGTCCCTTTAAACAGTCTGCATTCCCAGTAACCCCGTGAGCAAAAAGGATTTCAAAAGATGTCTTTTCAACCATCATATTCCAAAGTTGGTTGATCAAGTATAAAGCTGATAAGCAGCGGTCCTGGTAAAGTGCATGCCTCATTCAGACTACTGAGGTTGAGGCTCAAGGTTCAAATCCACCCTGTAGCTTTTGCTGCATGGAGAAAAATTCAGCCGTCTTTAATTTTGAACCACAAGTACTTAGGAATCTGAAGTTGAAAAGATGTCTAAAATTACATTGTAAAAACTTTAATTTTCAACCCCGTAAGGATGTTACTTGGACATCACTGGTGAACGCCGAAGAGATGTCCAAAACCTTTAATTCTGGCTCTCCGTTGATCTTCAAAGAGGTTGAAAAGACTTCTTTTGGATATATTTTTGGTCCCTGGCAAACCAAGTGGAACCTGACAAAGTCAGGATTAAATAATTGAAAAACTCTGGAAAAGATATTACAGAACGGCCCACACTGTTTGATTGACAGGTGGTCTGTGAGCGTGTGACAGCTGCACCGCGACATTGACTCTCTAAACACCAACAAATATTCAGTATCCCTCAGTAGAAAAGCAGGATTCATTGTCACAGCAGCTGGATGATTTTTAGACTTGATCTGCCACTTTCATCGTCCCAGCAGATATTTACAAAAGAAAATCATTTTCGGATGAGAGCTGGAAAAATGCCAGAACGTCTAGTTTCACATTTACCAGCAACATTAATGAGCGGGGAGGCGGATTCATACATCAGCCTCAGAAGCAGTCACCCTGCTTCATCTTTAATGGGCTCACACAGACAGTCTGGCACTACAGGAGCAAAACAGAGCTGGTCCCTCTTTCTTGATTAAATCGCTGCAGCATAATGAAGCAGAAGAGAGTCAGACGGCAACTCAGAAGCCCTCGCTGTACCTGCTGCATTTCATTTGGCGAGGTTTTTTTTCTTTCCGCCTGGCAGATGCATTTGGTTGTGTGAAGCGCTTCAGCCTGAACGTTAGAGAGAAGAGAGAGAGAGCAAACACACTGCGGTCGTGGCATAACAGCTGAGTGTTGCCGAGCTGTTGGGCAATACCTCCAGAAGACGGAAAGACAAGAGAGCAGCTGCTGACAGTTAAGACGTTCCCTAGTGAGGGTGGAAAGCAGGGAGGAGGAGGAGGTGGAGGAGGCGAGGAAAGACGAGAAGAGGAAGAGGGAGGGAAGCGAGGGGAGTGCAGGGTTGTTGGTGGCTTGGAAGAAAAGGAGGAGGTGGAGGTGTAGGGGTTTCTCTTTTTTCTCTAAGACAGATTCCTCGCAGTCTTCACCGAAAGGCAGAGCGAGCGAGCAGCCAGCTTGGGGAGTTCCCTCTTTTATTTTTTTTAATATTCTTTTTTTTACACTTTCACATTTTTTGTTGGTGTATGTTTGTCTTGCAAGCGGCCGAGCTGCGGCTCTGCGGTGCGTTCAGTGTACAGCATGGAAACCAAGTCCCTGTTCAACCTGCACAGAGCCCTTGCTCAGCCCGTCAAGATGTGCATGTTCGATTTCCCTGTCACCATCCTGGACGACCTGGTGAGCTCAACACCACACTGCAGAGAGCTGGCTGTGTGTGTGTGTGTGTGTGTGTGTGTGTGTGTGTGTGTGAGACCATGAGTGCACTGAAGTAGGTTTATGTATGCATGTGTGGATGTGCTACTATGAGAGTCTGCAAGAGTCTGCAGTGTGTGTGTATGCCCATTTGCCCATTGTGTGTAGGTGTGAGTGTTTTCTGTGGGCTCATGAGTCTATACTGTATACTGTATACTGTGTGTGTGTGTGTGTGTTTCTGGATCAGTGCTCTGCCATCATTCAGATAATAAAAAGTAGTGTTAAATGTACATTCCTATGCCGTTTTAGCAGGCAAAACACAAAATGTTCTCCTAAATAATTAAATAGACAGAACTTCAATATTCAAATATTTGAAGGGACACCCCCAAGTGTGTGTGTGTGTGTGTATGTGTGTGTCTCTCTGTGTGTGTGCATGCGTGTGTTCGCCAGGTGCTGCAGTGTTAGCTTGTGTTTGTAAGTCTGAGTGTTTTTGTGTACATGACAGCATACTTGTGCAGGTCTGAAGCTGCACTGGTGTGTTTATTTGTGCACTTGTACAAATGTAAATGAATACTGTATGAGTGTTTGTGTGTATATTTGTGTGGTTTATAGTGTGCATGTACTCACAGCTGCGGCTTTGTGCATTTTTTTTCCTATCCGGAGTGGAGGAGATGTTTTCGCTGCATTTTTGTACTCGGTTTGTTTTATGTCAAGCTTCACACCAATTAACAGCCAATTAATGCTTGTTAACAAAAGTCACGTGACTCTGCTGTTACGCAAACTTTCTAGCCCAACAGGTTATAGGTATAGGTAGGTAACACAATGCATTTTTGTAGTTTTTTTTCCTTCTCTGCTGTTCATCAAGTGGCTTCTCACCTCAACTTGACTCTCCGTTTGCCTCCATTTGATTTTCCTGGATTTGCTTCTGGCTATCCGATTTTTAAAATCTCACTGTCACTTCATGACAGTGTAATGTGAACACATGGGAACATACGGTTGTTTTTCTCTTTTGGTATCTGTCAAGTTTGCCAGGCATTGTTCTTACTTGTGTGTGTGTGTGTGTGTGTGTGTGTGTGTGTGTGCGTGTGTGTGTTGGGCTGCCACTGCCACCAAACGCTGCACACCAAGGTTACTGTCTCCCTACAGAGGATGTGCCATGTGATATTTTTGACATGTTTGGTCGTGTCTATAATAATCCCACGATGCCTAATGAATGTGTTCCTGTGTCAGCTTGTTAATAAATGCTGAGACTGAAAAGCCGACATATCCGCTGCTGTTGTGGGTGAACATTAGATTGATTACATGGGGCACAGCCTGATATTAAACCTGCAGGGTTGTTGGCTCGTTTTGATCTTTTGGACTTTTAAATCATCATTTCCTTTGGTTCTCGTGTCCCCACTAAACAGTTATCCATTCAAATGATTATGTTATATTATATATATATTATTATGTTGTTGTTGATTAGAATGAAGTAGGCATTAACTGTTATGTTTTGTCTTTAGAGCTGATACAGATTGTTAGTAATCAAGGAGACTGATAATGGATAATTGAAACTGATATAGATTTACAGGAAAGATAAAAATCTGTACCAAAGTTGTGGAAAACAAGTGATATAATGTAACATACTACAATTTAGTCAAGTACTCAAGTCCATTGTCTTCTATTATTTGATACATTTAGTTACTAGTTACTTTGCAGATTCAGATTGTTTTGTGCCCACAACACTACCAATCTGATAGTGTTGTGGGCGGGCCACTGAATGACACAACAGAATGGTGACTGCAGACAGAGTTATGATGCTGCACCAGAGCCAAAGTAATGTGCTTTTAAATCAATTTATTTTATTGGCAATCTGACACAAAAAACACGGATACTGATGATCAGCAAAAAAGCTGAATATCGGCCCCGACAATTGGCCAGGCCGATAATCGGTCCATCACTAGATTGGAGCTCCAGTGCAGTGCTAGACATGCAGATGTGAGACTATAACTGTTACCCAGGTTTCCTCATATTGATACACCATATGGTCCAAAGTATGTCGACACCCTTGTGCACAACTTTACTCAAGGTATGAGGCTGATTTTGATGCTTTGAAGGCCCAATAATATTTTTCTGGCTTTGTGTCAGCAATTTATGTTTGTCCCTTTCCTGGTTTAACATGAAAATGCCCCCCTTCATGAAGTCAGATCCATAGAGAATGGTTTTAGTGATAACCTCACTGGCCTGCACAGAGCATTGACCTAAACCCCATCCGACACCTTTGGGATGAACTGGAACACCAACTGTGAGTTAGTTAATCCCTGCAGCCTGGTTATACAATCTGGTGGAAAGCCTGAAACCAGAAGCTACAGATTAAAGATGAAGGTTTTGAAATTCTATGTTGAAAAATGATTAATGTATTGGTGTAATGTTTGGGTGTTCACTAAGGTATAGCCTTGTAGTCCCTTTCATAGCATTTCTCTATTTAGCATATTTACTATTTTTGTGTCAACAAGTGTTGATGTTGGGCAGAATGGTGCGTTCATGCTCAGTTACACAGACCGTAAAAGCGACGTCCTTCATCAGAAATCTTCTCGTGAATGCAGCTCGGTCTGGCAGTGGACTCCTCAAAGGAAACTTTCCACTTGTGTTTTCGGTCTGATGAGTTTGATTTACTTACTCTTCATGTCCCTGAACAGTTTTCCATCACATCTGCAGAGCACCTGGGGTTATTCTGCTGTATGAAATGTGCTCTAACAATAATATTTAATTAGCTTTGACACTCTGCTGTGCTGTCAGCTGTTTGCTGTTCCTTTTCTTGCTCTTACTCACACCCACTCAGTGTCTCACAGCTGCAACACCTGATTGTGTTTCATGTGGCCTGAATTCTTTTCCGGGGTCAAGCGAAGTCACTCGCACTCCCTGCTTTCAGTCTGTTATCGCATCGTGATTGAAGTTCAGGCATGTTATTAAGAGTTGTTTTATATCTGAAGGAAAACCACCAGGCTGTGGAAACACTTGTATAAAGTGCTCAGTGGCTGTGGAGGAGGGCTGTTTGTCAAGTCTAAGAAAAGTTGATGAAATCATGGTGATGTCAGCGGGATTATCTCAGCTTCAGCTTGGAGACTACATGTTTATAACAGACAGCCTTTGTTATGATCTGGGGGTGGAGAAATGATGTAATGAAAATATGCTACTTGTGCATTATGGGAAATGTAGTATTTGTTGTTTCTAACATTGCCCAATCTTTATGGTTGCAATAATAAAATCACTGAACTCTTTTCATCAGAGCTCAACCAATATATTGCTTGGCCTGTCGCAGATGCATTGTTATTGGCATATGTTATAATTTTGTAAAAATTAAGTTAGGGCCCAAATTCACAACACCAAGGAGGGTGCAGGATTAGGAACTAAAAATTAGCTTTTAATTCAGTCATTAAAAGAAAATATGCATCCATCAGTTTTTAAAAACTGTGGAAATGCAGGTAATTCAGGGTTTTTCTCTTGGCTGTGTGTAATAGACGGTGTATTGTTAAAAGCAGACGTGCGATGGAAAGTAACTTAACAAATAAATCATGGCTTAAATGTAGCATGTGACTTAAATACCAACTGAAGCTCCTTCTCAACTAAATTAAGTATAAACTTGCATTGCATTTGGATGGAAACCTGCCCAGTTTAGGTAGTTACGTGAAGTCATTGGACTGTAATGTACAACCCTGTCTCTTGTGCTTTTGCTAGAATATATCTTGCAATACAACATCCAGTGACTAGTGACTACATCCTTTTTTTCAAGTGATGTTTAGATGCTTGGTGAAGGTTTTCAGTTTCATAGTCTTGGTATGATACTGAAAAAAGTGCATGACACACAATGTATTACTTTGCATTTTACTGAAACCTTGTCCTTTCCCTGACCTTAACCAAAGTGCTTCTGTTGTGTAAACCTGACTAAAGAGGGGACTCAGGATGGGGAACCCCAGCTTCCCTATGACTTCAGAAAATTAAGCACTTTATTGACTAATATGAAAAAGTTAACTATTCCGTTTGTTACCACCGTAATGGCAAAACAAATAAGTTCTATATAAATGTATTTTTTTGAGGACGGAGTTGCCTCATACCAGTAAGAATGATAACGGTGTAATTTGTCTTGCCCTCACCGGTGCAACAAAAAAAATATTCATCGAGCACAGTTTGTGCCCTCACACAGCCCTGAGAGGAGGGATAATCAGACAAAATCCAGATCATCTGTCTGGGTTTAACATTGGATGTGCCGGGCCTTTAGGTCAAATAGTGTTCCTGAGAATATTTAGCCCCTTACTTTCCTGACTTAAATTATAAGATAGTATATTCCAGTGTTTCTTATTGCACAGTATTTATATGAAAAATTATTAATCATGATTTTTCATTTATATGGTTAATGTTCTCATAATGTCACTCAAATATAATGGGTTGTATTTAGTTCTGTTTTTTCCTTTCATAAGGAAAAATTCATGTGTTTGACTCAGTTTGACACAGTTCACATTATTACTTAGCCCCCATTAACTGGGTTATGGTAAAAAAAATTAATAAAAACATACATTTCTTAAGTTCATCACCAGCCCAAATAATTCATGCAGGTGTTCAGTTTTCAGTCTTGACTCTGTTATGTTAAAGATAAAAGTTTTGAGCTCTTGAATGTGATCAGCCATCAGCCGTGCAGAAGTGTGATTACTTGTTGACAGCCAACGATGGTAAGAATCAGCCGACGGTTCTCAGCTGCCGAGTGGTCGAGCTGTCAAACTGTTGGTCGGCTCAAGAGGAAATGAAAGGATGTCTGCAGAATGGTTGATAATGCTGGCTGTGAACACTCCGCAAGTGTTTATTCTGTCTTGAAGTATTTTTTTTGAGACAATTTTCAACAAGTGATAAGCAATGGAGTGTTTAAGTGTTGAGGCTAATCACACTCATGCCCAGAGTTTTAGTTCAACAGTATGCAGATTTTCTTCCTTAGGCACTTGGTGTACTGTTAGTCATTCACTCTTTGCTCCCACTTGGTCCCTGAAGCCCCCCAAAATGATCTGATGCTGATGTAGGTTGTTAAACAGAGAAGAGGTTCGGCAACAGATAGGCAGTCACAACAGGCAACCAAGTCCAGAGGGGTTTAAGCAGGCGGTCTGAAGTCTGAAAAGGGCAGACAAGGGTCAGAAAACAAGGCAGACAGGAGAAAAGCTGGTGCTTGGATAGGACAGTAAACACTTCTGCAGGGAACAGTGGCTCAAGGGCAGGCTTGTATACAGCAGAAGTGATGAGGGCATTGGAGAACAGGAGTGCAGGTGGCTGTGGAGGTGATGGAGAGAGGTGGGAACCTACTGGGGACAACCACTGGACAGGGAGGGAGAAGATGTTGGTAACTGGCAACAGAGAAAAAAAGGCTGTGACATTTAGCTTGAACTATTTCTATTTTTCTTATTGTTTCCCTTTTCTGTTGTTACCTCCACCAAGGAGGTTGTGTTCTCGCCTCTGTCTGTTTGTTTGTTGTTCAGTTTGTCAGCAAAATTGCACAAAAAACTACTTAACTGCAGGAGTTAAAGCTACTGTAAGCATGTTTTGTAATTTTAGCTATCTTCTTGTCTGTTTTGCAGTTAGCACAAACCTCCCTCCTCTCTATGTCACCATATGAACAGTAATCGCCAGACATGGCAAACAGAAGGATCCTGCTCTCTGCGTGTTCATGAGCAGACAGGACCGCCTCTTTATGGAGTTCTCCATCCTGATTGGATAAAAAGGGAAGGGATGCAATGACATTTCTTTAAGGGTCGTGAGTTTCTGACAAAACCCTCTATGACATTGATTACTGTTGGAATACAGAGCTATTTAACACTTATTTTAATAGAAAAATTATATCAGCTTAAATGTTTTCCTTCTCCTCTCCCATTATTCATCTCACGACAATGAGGGACCTGACCCGCTAAACAACCCAGCCGTATGTAAATCAGCTCAAACTCAGGTAGCTACGACAGTAGACTGCTGTTTTTGATGCATCACTCTTTATAATCTATTAACACATAACAACATAACCTACTTTAAATACATTTAGCTGATAATACTTCTGCAATTGAGTAGAACCTTTAATGCAGGACTTAAGGTCGTTATCCACGACATTTGGTGGACAGTTTTGTTTGGTACAGCTACTTTGCATACTTGGTTGTTATGTTTGTTTTGTATTGTGGCAGGTAGAGGCAGAGGAATGATGCAACCATTAATTAGTGCCAGCCAAATAATGAATCCCAGGTGCTGACGTAAATATCTGACTTCAAAGACACAGAAGAAAGAAACAACAATTAGCTGTTAAAATCAAGTGAATCAAATGAAAAGATAAAACAGAATCCGAACAGTGTTTTGGATCAATCAATAAAGAATGTATTTTTTGAACGAACAGAGAGAGGCCAGTTTGATTCTTCCTCAGCCTGCGTGATGGTTGTCAGGTTTCCTCGGAGCAGAGCTGATCTCCCAGTGATCCCGCAGTTGGCATGAGGGAGCATTTTTAAATGCCAGGACCTCAGGACCTCGGAGGAGCACCTGAATGGCTCTGCGTGCTGAAGTAATGGCAGTAAATAAATCCAGAGGCTGTCAGAGGCAGCTCAGACCGGAGCTGCTTCATTGGGTGTGAATGGGAATCTTCTTTTTGTCTTTGTCTGTTACTGGGAAACTCTCTCATGGGGTCGATCTCCCATGGCAGCAGAAGCAGGGCGTCGTGTGGTCTGTAAATAGAACAACAAAATCTTGATTATATTAAGCTGTTCTTCAGGTACACCAATTTTCCGTTACCCTGTCTTGTGCTCTATGTTATTTATTGATTGAACCATATATTATATGATCCATTTTCTCAGTCTTTTCTAAACAAGGCAACCCTTCACATTGTAATTTTATTTTTAATGGATCTTTCAAACCCCGCAACACCCCCAACCCATGTCTCACATGACACATATAAACTAACATCAGCATATCAAGTGGCATAATAAAGGCTTATTCTCACCCAAAAAAGACGTCAGTAGTTTGACGTAGCCGCGCATATACTGTAGGGTTGAAGGATTCTAGTAGGATGTATTTCTTTTGCTTAAGTCAAAAGTAACATTGGTTTTAGAGCTCAGTTTATTAGTCAGTGAATCAGTCAGTCAATAGACAAAACAGAATCCGCACAATTCTGATGATTTATTTGTTTCAGTTATTTTTTCAAGCCAAAGTACAAAACGTTCTCAGCTGCTTTTCTTTGTGTAAACAACCATTTCAGTATGTTTTGTTCAGACGATTAGTCATGGACTTTGCTGTGTCCAGTCCTTAAAGTCAGGCTAACAACAAACAACCGTTATAACAGACATTTAACATTTCTTCTATTCAATGCCGTATGTATGAACGATTGATTGCGAAGTCGCACGCCAGCCTAATTTTTCTTGCAGCTAAATGCAACAAGTCCTGACAATGTTGTAGAGCCGGTAAACTGAACTAACAACCACTGATGATTCTGGCTTGTGGTTGGAGGTAATTCCCTTCTTGGGTTAACCCGGGAAGTTCCTTTAAATTTGATTGCTTCTTCTTTAGCTTTCATTTTCTGTTTGTCAGTAATGAAGTGTTTAAGGGCCACGGCGTTGTGGTGTTGTTGTCGCTGAAAAGGTTTCACTTCACCTTTCACAGACATAGATGAACCTGCTGAGCTTCTGGTAACCCGTTCTCTCTTTTCCCAGCAAAAGTTAATTTTTTCTAGTGTTGTTCCTCGCGCGTGTTGACACAGCTGGTAAAGTAAATATGTATGAGCAGAGGGTCGGCAGGGGATCGGCCAATCTGTGATGAGGGGAGTGCAAGCTCTGGAGGCCCCAGGACTCGTTTTTGCTTTTGGATCCTGAGGTTTCTGGTCATGATGTTGTGCTGGAGCCCGTGGGCCTGTGGACTGCTGGTCAAGACAGGTGTCTGTTGGGACGGCGAGGATTATTACCGAAGAGTCAGGAGAGCGGGCAGACAGGTTGGACTGATCGGTGTTTTATGTTTTATGTTTTGTGTTTTCGGCATATGTGTCACCTAATGACAGTACATGTGAGGAGCTGCAGGACATTTTGATAAGAAATGAACTCTCTGGTAACCAAAAGGTTATCCTGCTGATTCAGGCAGTTTCTTGTATTGATTGGTAAACCATGTTAGACTGTCTACAGGCGACATAATGATACCATTAACCTGCTGATGAATTTGTACTTCTGAGGGTTAATTTCACATTAGAATACATCAATTAGCACTTCAGTTACTTTTAATTTGACTGATGTGACGGATATAATGAAGATTGTTTTCTATCATGAAAGTTATGATTGTTAGTTGTTCTAAATGATCTGCATCTAACATCTTGCTTTGGTTAAGTTGGTTAAGCTGTGTTAAGAAAAGGTGCACATCATGGAAACACATGTTCTCCTTTTAATATTTGTCTGTATCTTTACTGACCTTTTAAAGTAGATCTAAAGAAATCTTGAGAAGGCAGGTTTATGCTTATGCTGCTGAATGGTGTGTCAGTCAAGCTCAAGAAAATTGATTTGATGTTTTTTTTTTTATGTATCTGATGTAGGTATTAATTTCAAACAGTATTAGTCAGGCTTGAGACTTTTAATCACAAAATGACAAATTTTGACTTGACATTAATATCCACATCTTTTGACGTGGTTAAATCTTAAACAAATTAAAAGAGACAGACAGGCCGGCCTTGCATGCTCTCACAGGCTATATACATTGTATACATTGTAGATGTTTAATTGTCTGGCCCATGTAGTAGGTCGGCTGTCTCAGATGCACAAATCCGACATTTTCTCTCTTAACACTGATCAGTCTTTCTTCCACTAAATAGTGTTAGTCTGATACATAGAAAATAAACATTATGCATCAGGAGTGCAGTGACGCTAAAAGCTGAGTCACCTGCCCGCCATGACTCAATAACTATAATTTATGCCAAGGAGAAACTGTAAATTGTGTAATAACACGGATAAAGAGGCTGCAATTAATGTAGTGGTAATGTCTGTTCCATCAGTTAAACTGACATCAAACTGTTCAAATGCAGTGTCGCTGTAGTAGACAGAAAAAAGGAATGAAATTAGCTTTTTTAAAACCATTTAAATGTCAAGAATTTCCCCTCACACAGAGCTGATTAAAGCAAAATTGTCAGCTGTGGAAATAGATTGTTGCACTTGAAAAGACACAATAGATGCTTCCCTGACTATAATCTGACCCCATCAACCGTCATTACAGTGTTCTGTCTTCACAGCATCATGAAGCAGTACAGAGGCTTGACCTCATCTGTCTGCTTTCATTAAGAGCTGTCAACCCGAGATGACAGGAGGAGCAGAAGGCCAACCTTTTCTCTGCCCACATCACACCCAGTCTGGCCATCCGATTGGAAAACCAGCAGCCGCATGAACAGAGTCTCTAAAATGGAAGTCAACCCACAGATGATAATTCTGGCTTTGTCTGACTCACTGTCAGCATTTCAGATTTGTGAGCTGCTGTTCAATCAGAGATATTCGGATACGGGAGGATCTTTTCAACCTGTGGTCTCAATTAAAGGCCCTTTTAAAGGGACATTTGTGATTTTTCAGGATATGGGGTAAAAAATACCTGAATAATTGACATCAGGTGTGGGTTTAGAAAGTAACCGTATGCCAAGTTTCTTAGTGAGGATCCACCAAACGTGTTCTTTTCACCTCCCTCCTCCCACTCAGTCGGTCGCCTGTCGTTCATCTCGACGAGCTGTCTGTAGGCCAAGGTAACCACTTTCACAAGTGTAGAGGGAGCAGACAGAACACGTAGAATGTTCTCTGAATGCTTTTCTTGATGTTTGTTTTCTTATGCTTTTTTGCATCAATGTTTGGTAACTTCACTAGTAGTCATTTGGAAGCACTCTACAGAAACACTTCAACTAGTATAACATATCTTGTATCACTTATTGACAACTACATCAATCAACACTTAAAACCTTTTTTAAATAAGCAACTAATCATTTAGTTGACAAATGCTTATCAAACATTCACAGAAATGAAAATAACATTTTCAAAAGTACAAAAGCATTTTTAGATGCTACCAAAAAAATAGTTGCTGCTTTTCTACCTGTTTTTGTCAAATAGCTTTTTCTTTATACATCCAGCAGACACATAGCAACACGATCCTCCCGTGCATTGTTTCTGTGTCAGCCTGCTCAATATAAGTCCAATATTTGCTCTTCTTTGCTCTCCACCAACTCCTGAGCAAAATATCAGTATTTAGCTAAAATCGTTCACTATGTTCACCAGCTAGTCGGGGACTGTCTGTCTGACGTCTGGTGCTGGACAAGTGGTACAGAGTGTTTTCTTTATTTTAGATTTTGCTGTGACAACAGCAGCCTTCTGCTGCTAGAAAAGAGGTTGATGAGAGTGCTGAGACTGAGTCATAAAGTAAATATCCAGAAAGAAATGCTAAAATGGAGCTGAAAGTCTCAGAAGAGCTGCAGAGTTGGTTTTGAATCTCTGTGGTCGAAATGCAAAGGAAAGTATAATACCTTCACATCTTAAGGTTTCGACCCAGATACGTCAAACAAAACAAAAAAACAGATTTTGGCTGAACAAAGGATCAAAGTATGAGCCCAAAGGATGTAAACAAATCCTTTTTATTAGTTATCGTTCTGTGACTTCTTCAAACTTATCTTCATCAGCAGGCTTTTGTACGTGCGTCTACGATTTATAAATCTGTTTATTCTCAATTTATTAGCCTGTTTTTTTTCCTGTTACGTAACTCTGTACTCTGTCCATGTCTGGCACTCTGATTGGCTTTTATTTGTTGCAGATTTATTGTTTGTGAAGCACGGGGGAACATTGTGCGCCTGGCAGCCACCCAGAACAACCACAGGCCTCCACTGCTGCCCAGTGAGCCTCCACTGGGGGTGATGTGTCTTGCTTAATGGCTCTCAGACAGCAGTTTTGCTTAAATAGGACTTGACATGACATTTTTGTGTTGTTTGGTGTCATCTGGACTAAAACATCTCCCTGATGTCACTGCTCTGAGTTTAACTTTGACCACGTCACGATAGAAATATTTTACTGCTATTGGTTGACGGTGTTTAACCTGTCGTCCTTTTGCTTGGTGTGGTGGACTTCTTCAATCATGCTGCTTTGTGTCTATTTGTGTATGTGTCTGAGTAAAAGTGTGCAGGTTTTTGTGTGTGTGAGTGAGGAACGTTAACGGGGCTGTAAGCGTCACCCTCCTCAGGGAACAGTAAAACATGCCGGAGCATCAGCCTGAGCCACAGCAGCAGTACAACAACATCCTCTGGTATTGATTTCCAGCAGATGGAAGCAGAGCTTTAGTTAAATCACAGCAGACTAAAAGTTGGCTGCCCCTTCAAGCTCTTAGAGATTTCTGGGATTCAGCCAGCACAGGTTTTTATTGAAGAAGGATACCAGCGCGGACGTTTACATTTTTCAGTGACTTTAGATTTTTCCAATTTTAAAGCAACCAGTCAGTTTTCTGTGTTTTATTTGCTTTTCATCTAGTTGAAAAATCTGCTGAAACAACATATAGATGAAGAGTTTCAAACTCTTTACCCGCTTGCCTTTCCATCTCCTCTTCCTTACATCAACATTATGTCCTGCAAGTTTAAAAAGTCGTACCTCCTCAGGTTGTATTTCTGAAAGACAGCAGCTTTTTCCTTGAAGATGAGGGAGGAAACGCTCGAAAAAGGAATCAGTTGAACCCTCTCTGGAAACTGTCTTTGCTCCAGGTCGGCCTTTCCTTCAGGTTTTGACATTTTGGTGTTAAGTGCACTGCAGTAAATCAGCAGGCAACCAGAGTTGCGATGCTTTTAGCCGCAACTTGCTCAATATTAAAGTAGCAATGAATGAATCCATTATTGAAGATAGTTCCCGACAAATGCACAAGTCCACTTTGATTAAAACTACTGTTACTACAAAAATATAACATATATCTGTTTGAGAGACAGGTGACAGACAAATATATTGACATTAAGAAAAATATAGAATATACCAACCATATCATTTGAATGTGGAATGAAAAGTAAATAGTTATCCTCTAAGCCTTTTTAAATTGATTCACTGTTTAGATAAACATTTACTTGTTAAGTAACTTTTTGTTTGTCTTCTTGTTTTAATGGGCAGTTTTAGGGTCTCATCATTACTTCTGGCATGAAAATGATCAGATGTGAAAAAAAAAGTATGTGCAAAAAAATGTATACAATACTATTAATCTTCAGAAACCATATCGATCCTTCACCACCTTCTTTCTCTCACAAACACACACAGACGTGGTAACTTTTCTCCTCCAGCAGCTGCAGATTTTTCGCGTTATGCGGAAACCAGTGGTTATGAAGCCTGGTGATGAGAAAGGCTGGAGAGGTCAGACATGTTTGTGGTTTGATTCAGCCACAGCTGGTGCACCAGATGTTTTTGTTAAATTTGCTCAATCACTCTCACACCTGTTCTTCCTGCTGGTGTCTGTGTGAAAATCCAGTGTGGATTATGTCTCACTCTCTTCCAGAAACATTGTGGAAATAGATGACCACACGTTTCAATGTACTATTTGTAAGAGAAGGTAATTTTTTGGGATGTTTCGAATAGTAATGCTTTGGGGTGGTGTCCGACCTACCAACCCACAGTGTCAGTATTTGACGAGATATGAATGAGACTCAACCTTTCTCAACCTTTCTCAATCAAATAGAACCTTTAAGTTCACCATTAATTATCCTATCACATACAGGCAGGCAGTGTGTTGTGTTCATTTGTTTTGTTGATATTTCTGCTTATCATTTAAACCCAGGCTAAATTAATTTAAATACGTAATCATTTTAAAGGCTTGGCAGGCATTTTGTTAAGATGATAGATGTCTTAGTGTGGTATGAGGTGTTTGTGCCTGACATTGGCCAGTAGGAGGCAGTGTTATATGTCAAACTGAGACGGGCTCCTGCTGTGATCAGGCTCCTGCAACACTGGCCAGTAGAATTCATCAGAGATGTCTGGGCTTCTACTGTCATCATAATTCAGAAAACAGGTTTAGTGGAGTACAAAACAGGGACTGATGGGTTTATCAGGTCTTTGAGGATTTGTGCTTTCTGCCCTTTAAGATAATGGACAGCACTTTGGTTTCTTTTTGTGACGAACTGCAGATCTTTGAGTTAAGTTGATGTTTGTTATTCAACCTGCTGCCGTTGTCAGTTTTTTCTGTGCACATATTGGCAAAGAGTGAAAGAAATTGCTGTTTTTTTTCACTGTTTTCTGACGGTTTATAGAGCAGAGGACTAATGGTTTTATAGAAAAAGTACTTGGCAGTATTTTTGTTCATTAAGGTATTCATGAGTCATAGCCCCACTCCAATACTATACTTTTATAAGTTATCATTCCACAAAGTATTCCCCCAAAGGTCCAATTTGTTTGATTTCCAACTGCATTGGGAAGGCAGCCGACCCGATCTACAGTCCCAATGCATCAATATTTGAGGAGATGGAAATAAGATCAACTTTCTTACAAATCTACTAGCACTCAAATGCTTCTTAAGAATGTGAGATTGACAAAGTATGTAAAGCATCAAAAAGTAAACACAAGTGTTACATACATTTTTTTTTACATTCCTTATATAATTTTGATATTTGTTAAACGCAGTTGACATGTAAGCACTGCAGTAAGGGTCTAGCTCGTTTAACCTACTTCACATACTGTTGGATTGCTTTATATCTGATCAAATGTTTTGCATGTGAGGGCAAAAAATAAATTCCCTCTTAGTGTGGTGGAGTTGTATCAAGTAGCACAAAAATATTCAAGCAACGTGCAAGTAACATTAACATTGTGTCCAGTACTACTTGAGTAAGTGTCTCTGATGTATCCAGTGTAAATGTGAGTTTCCATCAGACAGCAGGGACAGTGAGCTGTACATCACTGTGTTTTCTTTTCCCATACCAGCCTGCTGCCATAGTGAGAGCAGAAAACAACACACTGCCATCATTTCCCAAAGGCATGACATAAGAGGGGGAGTGTAACGATACCTTCAGGGACACTTCGTAGACTTGTACGCTATAGAACACACATTGTAAATATTAGCTTGCCACATAGGTTAACCCTACTTGATAGCGGGTTTCTGATGATCAATAGTGACGCTTGTTCTCTTGCAGCAAATGTACTTTCTTTCTATTGCGTTTTACAAGTCAGACATTGTTTCTACATCGGATCATTTTTCATGTTAGAAGTCTGCAATTTGTCCATCAAAAGAGCAACTTTTTACACCATCACGAGGCATGAAAAGTAGTTATTGACTGCTGGGATGAAGGTGAAACACATTATTTTAGTTTTCGGAGAGATCTAATCAGGCTCGCATGAAGTGATGTTTTGCTACAGGGCATAGCTGTTTTTTCTAAAAATTAGTATTTTAGGAACGTTAATCCACTGTTACATCCTTGGTCTCTGGTATTTCCGACGGCCCTGAAGGCAGCACAAGCCAGTGGGCGGGGTTTAGAAAAGCCCCTCTCTGAGTCATGATGCTCCTGAACACAGCGGTGATGATCCAACACAGCCGCGGCGCCTCACGCAGCAGTAGCAGCAGTAGTGACGCTTTGGTTTCAAAACACCGGGGAAAAACTGTGAAAATGTCGCCACCGTCGCTGTGACTGGACGGTCGGCAGCGCGGGCATCCATGGTCTATTTCCCGGGGATGCAAACCGAGGCGCACGGCGTCAATTCGGGACAGCTGTTCGAGATGTTTGACTCGTCGTGGAGGGTGCGGAACATATGGGACGGGGTGAGGCTGGAGGTGGTCGAGGACCGCAGCCCGGTGGTTCTGCACAGCTTCACACACCTGGACCCGGACCTGCCGCTGCTGGAGGTGAGGCCGGGGGGAAGTGGCAGGACCGGGGCTGGAGGAGGGTGGATGAGAGGGCGGCTGAGGTCCGTTAGATGATGCGGTGTGTTGTGTTGTGATCAGGAGGATGATCAGGAGGATGATCAGGCGGGTCCAGCAGCCACTCTGTTGTTGAGAGTGCAGGGTGGGGATCCTGTGTTGTTCCTTAATAAGAAATCATTGATAACACAAATACAAACAGTTACATTTAAATCGATTTGTCGTCTATACATCATGCAGAAGAATGCCACATCTTTCATTAAGACACGGACATGAATTCACTGCTTTCTGCTTCAGCTGTGGATCTTTAATTGGCTTTGTTTACCTCACCTTTAATCCCCAAATGAAACAGTTTATTTCATATTGAACAAATTAAGTGTCTAAAATACACAGGAAATAAATTTATAAGATGAGCTGGTTTCTTGTCATAAATACCTCGGATTATGTAATCCAACATGAAGACCTCTACTAATCCTATGTTTTTAAGCCTTATTATAACCTAATGTCGATGCTATTAAAACAGCTTATGACTGTCAGATGCTGAGCTGCTAGAAATGTTAGAATATGACTCTCTATGAGGTCATTTAATGGACACAAGCCAAGAAAATAGACATAGGGTTCGTACGGGTGCTTGAAATCCTTGAAAGTGCATGAATTTCAATGTTGTGTTTTCAAGGTCTGAAAAGTGCTTGGATTTTAGTTTAAGTGCTTGAAAGTGCTTGACATTATAACTCTGTGTCTTTCACAAAATTGGGATCAGACTGGATGATTAATTTCTGAAGTTTTTGCTATTATAAAATATAATTTTAGATGTTACAGCATGATACAATGTACATAACTGTGATAAAAAGTGAAGAAAAAAAAATCACAAGTATATATATTCCCTTAGATACGTATTTCACCCCAGCAATAAGGTGCTGGAAAATCTTTAAAATGACCCTTAAAAGTGCTTGAAAAGTGCTTGAATTTGACCTTGAAAAAAGTGTACGAACCCTGTAGACATTATAATTCTAGGTGTTGTGACTGTTATGGCTCTCTCTCAGACGTTGGCACGAGAGGACTGTAGGATGACTTGCTTTTTTCCCCGGTGTCACCCCTGTGGTTATCACTCCTGTCTCTAAGTGCACTCCTATTCAATTCGATACTGAAAAGACGCCCACTGAAACCCTCCAGTACAAGTGTCAGTGAGTCAAGAGCTGCCAAACGTAACAGAACACGTAATAATAATACTGATATTGAGAATAGATGGCATGTTTCTCGTATTACAGGCTGGCACTTCCTGTTATGTTGAAGGGTATCCAGAGATGTACTGTAAGTAGGTGCAGAGGCTTAATAGGTGGTGACTGCTTTTACTCTATACTGCATGCATGAGACTGCATATATATATATATATACACACACACACACACACACACACACACACACATATATATATATATATATATATATATATATATATATATATATATATATATGTGTGTGTATATATATATATATATATATATATATATATATGGATATATATATATATATATATATATATATGGAGAATAATAAGGTACATAGTGATAGGGTCTGTGAAGCTGCACATAAGAGTGCTAATTGCTCCGTCTGCAACTAATATGTGTTGAATAAAGATCAGCTTAAAAGATCCTTATGCTCAAGGCGACATCTTCACATTGCTTTTTTTACTCAACCAGCAATCCAAAACCCAGGAGACTGATTTTGCAGCTAGAATGGCACTCAGTAGAGCACATACCGCAGGCTAAAGCCCAACAGTCCCCTTTTTAATTCACTCACAAATACCAGCCACCTAAATAAATCAGATTTTCTTCATCCAGATCCATGCATTATTCCCTGAGAAATGAACTCATTTGTACAAAACCGACAAATTTAACATGATGGTGACACAGGATGAAAAATTAAGGGAATACTGAATGATCTGATATGAATCTGAGAAGGAAAATTATACGACAGTCCAGTCAATAGTTAAGATGGTTCCCGTAAAAGCACAAATTTGAACCTAGCGGTGGCTCTAACACACAGGTCATGGATTGCCATATTGATCAGGCTTCATTCTACCTTCTAATAGTTGCAGATATTATATTGTGGACTTACTGGCCAACATTGTACTCACAAGAGCCACAAGAGCCAGCTTTACTACATTATTACCCTCATGCCTTTCCCTTGTTCTTTTCTGTGCTGTTTCCTTTATTGTTGTCATCAAATTCCTCTCATTTCGCATCCATTACTTTCCTCTGTGAGCCATTACTCAGAGCAACAGTTTCACTGATATCTGTTAAAGATGTCCTTTTTTATGGATTAACTGGAACATTCTCCAGCACTGTGCTCATTGCATATCATACATTTGATCAGATAAGGAGGGAAGATGAGTAATCATATTTAGCAGCCTTATAGCATAAGGCCTGGGATTGCACAAGGACAGCATCTTAACTGATACCACATGGAGACAATCCTGTCTCTGCAGACTATCTGCTCTGCTCTGTTTGTCATCAATCAGGCCTGGACTGATATCACAAGCTTGTTATTAAGAACTGTATGTTTCCCTTTGCATATCCCAACTCCAGAGAGGTTGCACTGGTCTCTCGTCTCCAGCTAACCTGCTCTGCCTTGTCTCTCTGCTCTAATCTAATCCTCTACTCTAACACAATTACCTAATACTTAATCCCCCTCCTGCAGAGGCCGAGGGGTTTCCCTCACAATCGCCGCCTTTCTTCCCTTCACTTCACAGGCTGAGGTGAACGTTATTCAATGCAGTGGTTCTGTTACAGTATAAAGGCTCACTGGGACTGATATGTAGGCGAGGGGTTGAGTTTGATTCAGCCATTTGTCCATCCCCTTTGGCTCCATGTACCAGCATTAGACTCTGTACCGTATATATCATATAGCTCTGAGGATCAAATAGCTATGAAATGGAGGTTTGCTTACAGATCAGGTTGCTGCTGCGTCAGGCCTCTGATAGAAAAATGATGCCATGCTGCCCCTGCTAATGCCTATTTCTCTTTCTTACATCTTTTAACATAATAGTTCTGAAATGAACCCTGGATTGGCATAAAAAGCTGCTCAAACCTGACGTTTGGAGATGATGAATGATTGCCTTCATGCTGGCTTATAGTTTTAGATTTCTTTTGTTACAATCTGAATCCACCTTGTACCTCAAAAGGTGATAGTTGCAAAGTAAACAAAACCAACACTTTCAACAACAAAAGTCTGAGCAGAGCCAGCTAATATGGCCGCTACCTGCATGGCTACCAGCAGTTACAGTTAGCAGCACTTAGCGGTTACTCCTGTGATATGCTGCCCTGTGTTAAATAGCTCGTTTGGTCCCAAAGCCGTCCATAATCAAAAAATTACAAGCTAACTGTCACATGGGACAAAGAATAACATCAGCATCTCCAAGTTGAGATGCTGCACACATGAAATACCTGACATTCTTCTGAACAAATATCTGAATAGTCACAATTGATCAGCTAATCAGCACAAGTATATTCCACGTTACAAAGAAACCACATTTAAATTCAAGCAGCTGTGTAAGAGCTTTGTCTGAATAATATAGAGCGAAGAGAAGGAAAGATTGAGTAGTGTTTATATCCCCTGTACCAATTTATGTAATCATGTATTCCTACTGTAATCACATTTTCATGGGAGTATTTGAAACCGCACCGACGCAGATGTAAAACCTGCCTTCAAACAGTATATAACAGTGCATTCAAGCTAAAAATAGCCACAATTAAGAGTGGAGTTCTGTGAGCTTTCCAAACACAGTCATCCAGTAGCAAAACAGGAGGATTAGAGACCAGACCAACATAAAACACTGCGAAACAAAGACTAGGCCGCTGCTCGTTGAGACTGTCTCAAGAGGGCTCAAACAGTGAGTCCTTCAAACTGCCGGCTCATCCTGTTAGTAATCAGTTTGTATTGGTAGCAAAGGACATCAGTTCTGTCAGACAACTGCTTCTGAACAACAGAGCCGCTCCTGTTCACCTTTAAGCTTTGCAGTTGTGTCTGATGTGTCTTTAGATTATAGCTTTGGCAGTAAGCAATCAATACTCAGGACAGTTATGAAATGACAGTGAAATCAGAGACACTGAGCTACTGTAAGTGATCTAAAAACAGCTTATTCTGTCAATCAGGGTCTGATTATCCCCAGTGCTAACTGTGACTCAGACTCAACACAGTGCAACTCCATTTTACCCACATGGTAGAAATAATCTCACAGGCAATCGAAAACAAACATAATATCTCATTACAAAAACAGGACAGTATACAATAGTACACAGCTGGTTTAGAGTTTCCTTGTTGTTATGTTGGATGCTGGTTTTTCTATCCTTGAGACCCAGATCTACAGTAGAAAAACATGTCTTCAATGTTGCTAGCACTAGTTATAAAACATCAGATCTGAGATGTCATGTCGGAACACTCCGACTTGAGAGCTCTAATTTTGGACTGAAGCTATTGATTGAAGCGCAGGCGGAAGCGTCGCGGTGAGAAACAGGAGCTCGACCGTCCGCGTCGGCACAGAAGAGCTTTTGTTTCCACGGTTCATTTCGAAGGGAGTCGAGTAGCCGAGCGCTGGATCTCAGCAGCACAGAGAACGACAGAAACAGACAGCGGCTGGAATGTGAAGGCCCGACATCTGGAAAAACACTTAAAATCGTCTGATTCTGCACTCGCTGTCTCTCTGGTGTAGCGTAATTACCTGGGCTGGTCTTACATAAGGCACTTTGAATAACTAAATTAACTAAAGTGTTTTTATAGAGAAGCTCTTAATCAAAGGTCCCAAATGAGAGGTTGTTTTCCTTCGATGTCACATGAAGCTGAGGGGTTTCTGATCAGCCTGAACAGCAACAAGCTGCAGGGTTGTTGCCTTTTTAGGCTTCCCATCTGGACTGAGTTAAAAGATGATTGACAAGATTGGATTCATATGCAGCCTACATGAATCTCATGTAATCTCATTGAGTCTGTAAATCACGCAGGGAATATTTTAGCATTTTTTCGATGAGATAAAAAAACTGATATCAGTCTTGTGTCTGTGCATTAAATACAAGCTGGAGCATTAGTCTATCTGAGCATCAAGACTTAGAGCAGAGAGGTGAGAAGCAAAATTACATTCATGTAATAAACCAAACAATTACTTATTAGTTGATTGAAAGAAAATTGACTGCCAACATTTGATAAGCGATTAATTGTTTTAGGGTTTTTCAAGCAAAACCCCAAACATGGTTGCAGCTTCTTAAATGTGTGGATCTGCTGCTTTCCTGTATCATTTTTGTTTAATGAAGAGTCTTTGGGTTATGGACTGGTGGTTGTGCAAAAGGAGAAATTTGCAGACATCACTTTGAGCATATTAAGTGATTAAATGAATAAGCAGTCGCTATTCTTGACAAACAACATTGGATTCATCCCTGTAGCACTTCTGTGCAGCTTTCCCCACCAGGCTTGGGCGATATCAAAAAATGCATATCACATTGTCCCACACAAATATCATGATAGACGACATTACTGTCTTACGCCAAAGATAACATGTAGGCTCACGCAAATTGCTTGGGTTGCCATTTTTTCTCACGTTTTAAACCTGAAATATTATAAAACCTGCAAGCAGGCATGCTTCTTAGAGACTCCATGCAGTCCTCCGTGTCTGTATTTTAAGGCACTGTGTGCATGCTGCTACATCTTGCCAATTAACCTGTCGCAACCTCTGGCAGCCCCATCCTATTCCCACCTCGTCAAATATCGACGTGTGATCCCTCTCCAAAATATACGGCAAAAGCCAGAAGATGCCTTAACAGCTGTTGGATTTTTGATATTATGACAAAGTTCAAGAACTCAGTCTGTGTTTACTTCTGTAATTTGTTCAAAACAAGTTTGTTGAGTATTTTCCTTATTGGGTTAGGTATTGGAAGTAAGAGTAGAGCAGTGGAGAAGGTTCTGGAGGGATTTGATTTGATTCAGATGGATTATCTGCTCACTGTACAGAGGTTGTTCTGTTGTGTCTGTGTGCGCTTCAAGACATAGTTGCTCTTGTTCTGTTTTCTACCAGGTAAACAGAAACCTACAGCTATTTGATTTATAATAGTGTAAAAGATATAAAACAAGTGAATATTCATATAACAGAAGCTGCAGTGTCAAGGAAAACCAGTTGTGTGTGTGTGTGTGTGTGTGTGTGTGTGTGTGTGTGTGTGTGTGTGTGTGTGTGTGTGTGTGTGTGAGAGAATAGGGTCACCTAAAGCCCAACAGCAGTGAACAATACTTGAGGCAAGAAAAGGTGAAAATAAAAGAAAGTGGGACAAGGGCACAGCCAGAATCCCCACCAGACTACATTGAAAGATAAGAGGTTTACTCTCCTAATGAAACTCTCTACATGCATGTTAGTGATTGATAATGGCTGACAAAGCCAGTTTAGCTGCTGGCATGTATTACTAATACCTGTCACAACAGCTCTGTCACAAAGTTTCAGGCAACACACGGACAGCGAGAGACGCGGAGAGTGCACTTTGCCAATTCGGTGTTGTGGTTTTATGTGTGCCAAAGGTAGAGAATGGAAAAAGAGAGAGAACATATTAAATTGTGTGTGGGAGTTGAATAAGCAAAAAAGTACAAATAACTAGAAGGGACTTCAAACCAACTCAAGTCACTCCCGTCGCTTTGAATTAACATTAATTCCGTGACATTGTAAACAAGCCCGGAAGATTTGGCGTATATCTGCAGTTACAACCAGATAGAAATAATTATCCAACTGCACGAAAAGTGGATTGAAGTCTTCTCCCAAATCTCATCAGTTGCTCTTTGGCCCACGGCTGGTCTGTCAACTTAATTTCACAGAAATATTTTCTCATGTTCATATCAATGTTGTGCTGGAAGTGAAACAAACAAAGGCAAAAATAGACCCTACTGAAAGAGAAAAGTATCTAGAACGTTTTAAGATAAGCTCAGTTTTAGGAAAAGTACTTTGTTCCCTGGATCCACGCAGTGTACTGTGGTTGTAGAAGGGAGCGTGTGTAGAAGTTGTTTAGTAGGTTCAACACTAAATCATTTGTTGAAAAACCTTACTTTTCATAAATGTAACCTTTTACAGATATATAAATAGACACACACTTCTGTTGACATCTTTGTCCCTTATCATCGTCATCGATCGTCATCGCCATACTTAATTATTTACTTTTTTATACCAATCTTTTGTTCTTCTAGTTGAATGTTCGTTATGTTATGTTTAAGTTTATGTTCATGTACATCTGTGAGCGAAGGAAAAAAAAACGAGTCAAATTACTTGTATGTGTTCACATACTTGGCCAATAAAGCTGATTCTGATTCTGATTCTGATCTTTTAACTGTTGAGTTTCATTTCTTCTTCATGAGTTTATTTTCCCAGTAGGTTTGAACTACTTTTGAGCCCTGCTAGCTTTGGGGCTTTAAAGGCAGACACTTTTTACAAAATACTTGAAGAAAATTGGACAAGCATCTTACTATCATGTCTATCGGGGTTGACTTTAACCACTCAGATCAACAGTAGGAGAGCACTAACACCAGCGGAGCCAGTTAGTAAATCCAACTCTTACTGAAGCCAGTTATGAAGAGTGAAAACATCCTTCCACCAAGAGAAGCCTTCAGTGCCATTCTTTGCTCGTCTGTAAATGGGGAAATATTCATACAAGTAGCATTTACGCTAACCTCTTTTGAGAGCCAAAATTGTAGTTTTCAAAAAAACAATCGCTGGTCATGAGACCTAAACCCGGCCTCGTCCAGAACACCATGGTTCGGCCACAAGCCTGACAAGATGGATTCTCGAGATCATCCGATCCTGTTACCTCGAAATTCTATCTGCCTCACAAGCTAAACATTAACCTGGTTTACAAACAAGTTTTCTGCTCTCCGAGGCCACACTGCCTCAATTTTTTGACTACTGATAAGTTTTCTGAACGTTTGGTTCCACCCCCTCTCCTCCTCTGTCTCTTGCCCCACATCCAAACGATCTCACTGGCTTTCAGCAGTCATTGTTAGCGAGGGGAAGTCACTGGCTTGTGCTACGGGGTTGTAATGGAGGCGCTATTGTTGGCTTTGTTTAGGTGTTGACCGTTTTTGGGGCAGGTTTCATCTTTCCACTGGGAGTTTCCCTACTGAACTACATTTAGAGATCGGCTCTGAGGGGCTTTCTGAGGGTCATGGGGGACCCTCGCTATTGAGGCAGGTGTGTTTTCTGTTGATGAGCACCAGAATGTGGCGGCCGCCTCCGAGAGCGCTCCCAGAGCACTGTTTGGCCTTGTGGGGATTTGGCTCAGAGTGAGGGTTTACTTTTGTCCCTGTGTGTTTGTTTTAATCTGTCGCTGTGCCAGGTGGCTGTGTTTATCCAGACTGCACACCATCAGATATCAAGACGGGAGGTTTGTTAGGCGAGATAAACATTTTTGTATTCCTAGATGCAGAAGCATGATTGTGTTCTCTGAGAGGGTCAGCCAATAGTTCAGCCTGTTATAAAGACTGAGGGTGAGGCTGGATGTTTGTGAGGGGTTCACATCTGTATGTCACTGCATTAAACATTTAACTGCCATAATGGATCAACCCTCTTTATATACAACCTTCTTCTTATTTTTGTAGTTTTAGTCATTATTCCTATCCATGGTAATAACTTTGTATTCATCAAGTTCATGTTTGAGGTCTGAGGAAAAGATAAATCTAAGTATAGGTCAGATAGGGCGAGAAAGAGTAACCAGTTAGTCAGTTAGCACTGTAAACATCCATCACAGGTCACAGTGAAAATGAAAATAGGATATAAAACTTAGATTGTGATTTATAAATAAGTTGTACATTTCTTCAGAACATGTTTGTCAAGTAACTTGACTGGCTTTGATACGAATCAGTTGCAGTTTATATATAGATTAGTTGATTAATCGATTGCTTGATTGACAGAAAATGAATCTTAAACTATTTTGGTAATCATTTCACAAACATTGTCTGGTTTTTCAGCTTTTCACATGAGGATCTGCTACTTTTCCTTGTTCTATGTGCCTATCTATATGTTTTACTGTTTTTTAAGTCTTAAAGGACTGACAGATACAACTAAGTTACATGCAGTGAATACATGACTAAAAGCCAGAAACCACTGAACGGATTTTATGAAATCTGCAGTGAACTGCTGTTTCTCAAATCAGACTATGTGGTGTGTTTTTAGCTCCAGCACTGCATGAAATGGAACATGGATGTGTCCCTGCATGTCTCAGGGAAGCTCTTATTTATCTATTTTTTGTCTCCAACAGACTTTGTGAGGATTTTTCTATAGTCGCAAAATGGTGTCAGAAGCATGGTGTCAGTTCATTTGCAGACCAGGCACAGAAAACTGTTTTCCCTCTGAGATGAAAATTAGATCCAGCTGTGATAGAGAAATAGCTGTGGTCAGAATTCAGGGTGAGGTTTTTGAATATTTTATGCCTTATTTTACACAATTGTTTATCTTAAATCACGGTGGATATACAGTATATAGATTCTAATAATTATTCAAACCGAAATGAGTTTTTTTTTTTATGAGAGTCAGCTTAAAGCAGTTGAATCAGCCAAATATATATCAAAAAAGTGCAAAGCTTTCTGCATGTAAGTGTGATAAAAGAGAAAGCGATTATTTTAGATGCATGATTTACATCTGACTCACTGACTTTTAATTAATTTAAATTGCCATTGAAACAAAAACAGTAAATCCATTCATCCTACAGCAGAAGAACAACTCATTCTCCAGTCAGGCTCATGTGACTTGATTTTCCCTTTTCCTCTCTCTGGAAACTTATTTCCTTCTCTCTGCCTCATCACTCTTTGCTGACACTTTTATTCGCCTCACATTCCTCCAGCCCACATGTACATTCATGGTCATTCATGGTCAGGATGATGTAGGTGAATGTAGATCTGATAAGTGTTGGTGCGAGCGTGGAGGAGGCTGACTCTGGATGCCAGACATTTCTGCGTGGACCCTGCTGGAGGTTCACTATTTTCTGATTTTATTCAGCCAAGAAACACTTCAGAATATATTTGATATTTAATTTAAAAGCGTCAGACACGCGTTTGCAACTGTTGATTTGTGTTTCTTGGCATTTCTGTTCAGCTGCCTGGTGAAACAAATGAGCCGAGCTGGCTGTAACTCCATATTCTGGATGTTTAGACAGTTAACAATGACCTTTTGTGTAGTTAATAAGTTGTCAGCATTTTATTTGCCCTGATGTTCAATCCACCGCCATCTGGATAAAACAAACATTTATATTTTTACTGTAAATACTTCCTGACCCAGTTTCACTCTGCTGTTCTGTGCAGGAACATGTGGCGACTGGATTTAGACCAGTGTCTGTTGGAGAGCAGCCAGACGATACAAAATACTGTCTTTGATGCAGTTTATTAAGTTCCATAGTTCGTTACAACAAAAGGGAAGTAGGTTACTATAAGTAAACACATCATTACCTTTGTTTTAAAACGTTATAGTGCCTTGTGTGCTTGATGCTCTAGGTCACCCAACATTGGTGATTTTATGGCATAAACACAATGACGAACATCCACTTTTCTAGATGAGCTAAGTGAACTAACCATATCAGTTGCACAGTGGAAGTCCCCTTTGGAAGTTAAAGTTATACGGTGAAGACCAGAACTTTGGATATCCGAGGTGGTGACAGACTCATGTAAGGAGCAGCATACTGGATCTACAGCCTCAAAACCGCAACTCAGCATTTCATAGGAACTTTATTGAAGACAAATGTAAAACAGAAAGTGACTACAAAGCAATGAATAACACATTTCAACATTTTAGCATTTCCATCTACCACTTCACCCACTCCTCCATCTTCCCTTTGCTCCCAGTCCTCACCAAAAGTGAACAGTATTCAGGATATTCCTAAAAATATTCCAGAACTAATAGAAACAACGAGGAACAAAACAAAAAAAGAAAAGGGGCAAAAAGAGTGAGAGGAAAAGTCTCATACCGTTAAAATGATTCAATTGAATTGATTAAGGCTTTAGGAATGACAAGATTTTATAGGAATTACATGAAGGTGGAGTTGGTGATTTTCAATGATTTTCCAATGATTTTCCATAGTAATAAGGGATGTACTGATAGATCGACCCATGGCTGACACATTCATGATCTACTGAGTTGTGACTAGAGTCTGGCTGATTTTTAATCAACCGATACGCATGCTTTTTTTGCAGTGATCTCTCAAATGTGTTCATCAAACATTTTTGACAAAGATGGAGGCAGAATATTTTACAGTTTAACAATAGACCTTATGGTCTATAATGACATCGGTGCAGGACAGTAAACTTCACTGGGAATTTCATAACTTTATAAGACCCCAACCATCTATTTTCTGCGTTATAATCTCTAGAAAAAAGTTTTCATAGATACCAATATAATTGTGACACGCCAATATTGACCAATAATACCAGTAAAGTGATGTATCTCTGGGCTCTGCTTATTCAATCAGTTTGTAAGGCTAGGTTACAACTGAAAAATGCATAGTAGGTGGTTGTATAGCATGATAAAAAAAAAGCATTTGAAGCAATTACTTTAAAAAAATAAACTTTCATTGTATTAAAGGTCATTTCATTTAAAACATTTGGATGCTTTGAATTTGTGCTCTTTCAAACATAGTGTAATTTAGTCCTGAATGACTTTGAAACAGTTAAGTTGTTTTTATAATGAAGATGTCTTTGCTCCCCTGACACAAAAGGGAGAACAGATAACAACAAAAGGAAATAATCGGCCAAATTGTTGTGTTACACATCGGTACCTGCCCCTCCATTTGAACCAGCTTGCTGCCTATTTTTAGTCGCCACATTCACTCTGTTTGTAACCAGGATGGTGCCGATCTGGTTGACTAAGCACTGAGTCAGGCTGGCGGAATGTGAAACAAACCCACATTTATAAAAAGAAGTGAGTGGGATAGCTTCCTGTCCTCATTTCAGAGAGAGGGCCTCCTCCTATTTCCACTTTCACGTCGTATCGACTTTGTCAGAAAAATGTAGTTGCACTGGAATCCAGTTCAAGATGGCGTGGCCCTGTAACCCTGATTTGCACAGATCTTTCCCACATTTTCTGGCAAACAAGTTATTTGAGCGCTAAGTGCCCAGAGAGGTTTCATCTTATTAATTTAAGAAATGTGATGCAAATCAAGAGGCATCTAGACAAACATGCAGACAGACTCAGTGAGAGAAGAGCCCCTCATCACTGGCTGCAAGTGTAAATTGCTTTCTTGAAGACCAACCTAGTGACTGCAGCTACAGCCACTCTTTGAATTGAAGTGGCTTCTTGTCAGATTGGATTAGAAAATGCTCACCTGCTTCCTGCTGATGGTGAACAAGCAAACTGTTGGTCTTAACTTCATGTCTGTAAATCTTTCTGCTTGTTTGGACCTTTTGGATATCTGTGTATTCAAAAGCCTCAGCTAAATTCAGCTTTTATCGGTTTCATTCTTTCTATTGATGTGTTTCAGGCCTTTTGAAGCGACACTGAACCCTTCTATTTAAAGTATTGATCGCTCAGTGTTTGTTCAAGTGGTAGGCAGAGTTTGGTTATCATGGCAACGCTCGTCCTTGCTGGAAGAGGCATGAATAGGAGCATTATGGTGGGAATTGACTCGGCGGATGGAGCGAGGCGCTGCCCTTGAGCGCTGCATTTCTCAGAGCTTGAAGTGATAGCAGCGCGGCCTCTGTGGTTTGGCTGATAAGCACCTCTCCTGCTGTCAAGGCCCTCAGCTGCAGCTGTGCCTCAGCCATTATACTGTACTGGATTTACAACCATCCAGGGGTTTGTCCTTTTCTCACTCCCATCTGTCCGTCACACACACACCCTCCCTCTATAACACACTGTAAGGATTTCTACAAGAGTCACTGAAGTTCAGGTTCTGCATGAGCTGTAGTCTGATCGTAGAGGGAAAGTTTGCTTTTACTTTTTTAGTTCATGTTGAAACAGAACTCACATGACTCGGCAGTATCTTGTTTAGTGGACAAAGTCCCAGTTAGAGTCAGTTTCTTTGCCTTTATTTCACAAGAATTCAATGTTTGTTTTATTGTGTTGCAGAGCACGTGTTGTTTTTCAAGCAGGCGGAACTGAACTTTATCAGCCTTCTTCTGTCACTTGTGTTTTGAGGTTTTTCTGTGTAGGTCGCTGAGATGATGAGCTTACTGTCTTGTCTGAGAACTGACACTAATCTTTTTTGTTACTCAGTTGTTATGTGCTCTCACCAGAGTTTGAATACTCTTGTTTGGGGCTGCACAATACGGTAAAAAAGATCATATTGCCATTATTTTAAGTTACAGCTGCTGTACGATACAGGATTAATGAAACCGAAATATAAGAACTGCAATGGTGCTTGAAGATACTGTTTCACTCATTACACTGGTTTTCCAAGCTCACAGCCATCCCCATTTGAGCTTGTCTCCATGGTAACAAAGACACAACAGAGAGACTTGGCGTTGACTGAGATGTAACCGAATACATCCTGACCAAGAAAGCAGGCAGTGAAGCAGGGAGTCGCAGGGAGGCTTGGGACTGGACGCTGATGACTAATGCTCCCAGGATGCACTACAAGGGGCCGTGACAGATGACTGTGGCACGCCAGATTACATGCCATTCCTCCATCGAGGCCTCGGCTTTAGTGATTCATGCCACTGTAGCTCTGTTGTTTAGGTTAGATGTGATCAGCAGCCTCGGCGGTCAGACTGTTGAGGTTCATCTTTACACGGTGGTACAAGCTGCTGATTGGAGGCTCATAAAACTGAGCTGTGTCACATTTTAGTTGTGCTACTGAGTTGTACGACATGTTTGCATAAAACTGGAATGAGATTTTGTTATTCTGTAAGTGATAGCAGACGGCTTAAGTCCTTTACGGTACTAACTGTTTGGTTTGTAGCTGGTATTAGCACGGACCAGGAATTTCAAGTATAAGGAAGACAAATTCAGTTTCAAAAATGTAGGTGAGGTCAGTTTTATTTGACATAGCCGTATTGTCTGACAGAACAATTAAGAATAAAGCAAATATAAGCATTTTGGTGTTGTTTAATGTCTTCATAGTAATACTAATACAGAAAACAAGGTACTGTGAAATGGACCTAGTACTTCAAAACCAATATGACAGTATGGATGACTCTGACCTCTTTCCCAACCGATACCGCGGCTGGTTTCAGTCTGGTGTTTATAGACAGCTGATGTTGTTTGTTTTCAGTGTTCATTTAGTCTTTTGTGCAGGATCTTCCAAAATAAACTTTCTATTTAATTAATTAGGCATTTTAGTAGTTAAAAGTTGTCAACTCAATGTGCACCCGCTTTTTCCGAAGCTTGATTGTATCCCAGTGGCTACTTAAAAATAAAAGGAACACTTTGCCGTGGGATACGGTCCAGGGAAAAAAAAATTATCACAGATATGCAGTCTGAAGGTTAAGAATTAGGCATTTCTAAAGCCTAAAATCCAAGACATATCCAGTTTTCTTTTACGAAAGATAAAAAGAAAAGCTTCAGATTCTCATGAGTTAGAAGACAGAACTTGTAAGTGTTGGACATTTTTGCTTGGAAAATAGCAAAATGAATGCAGATCAGTTTATTGGCAATCACCTAATCAGTTAATTGATTGCTAACTTCAGCTCTAAATGGGTTATTGTCCTGCCCTTGTTATCATAAAGAACCCTTAATGCCTCATAGCAGCTGACTTTAAAGCAGAACTATGTGGAAATTGGTATTTTACACAACCCAACACCGCTGTCGTGATTCTAGGGTACAAATCCCAGGTCTGTAACAATGCGTCAGACTTATAGGTGCTAACTACAAACAAAACGTATTACATCATGTGAATGTTACGTGTTGAAAACCTATATGTTGCGGTAAACATGTATGAAACGCTGTGGTTCTACTCTCTCACTGAAGTTACATAGTGCAGAAACAAGTGATGTGGGGCAGAGATGCTGAGACAGAAAACATTCACCCTTTTACTGACTCTGTTCCATCAAAATGATTTTAAAGCTGTTATTTCGAAGGTGAAAAGAAATTACATAATGTTGTTTTAAGTGGAGTTTCTGTCTGGCAACATGCAGCAGTGCTGATGTGTGTTACGTGTATGGCTGATGAATCAAACCGTCTCTGTCAACATCACTGTCTTCTTTTGTGGTTTGTTTGCATTTTAGTTTTTCATGTTCAGGAGAAATCAACAACAAAATGCAGCGATGGTGACATGCAACAGCCTACAGAGCTCTCATTCATGCAACAAGCGGCTTGTGTTAATTCCCTGTTGGGTATATACAGGCTGCAGCTTGTATTGTAGTGCCAGTTATCCAGTAAGCTCTGTTTAGTAACAAGCTATTGTTTGTTTGTGCACGGCCACGCACATGATTCACAAAGTATGACTCACAGGGAGATGAGCCAAAAAAGAAGAGAGCCGGGTCACACAGATGGTCATAATTAAAGGGTTTCATCCCGAAATGAGATGTCGGTCACTTTTAACTAGTCTTTCCACATGGTAACAGTGGCATCTTTCCTCTGCCTTCAACTCCCTCTAATCTGCTCAAATTAGATATTTGAAGAGCTTGTTCCAACGTGTGAACTCCAACATAATATCTACGGATCTAACGGCACTTTGTGTCAAAGAGCAGCGAATAATCGAGGTCATTAGTCGAAGTCAAATGTCTTTAATTTCTGTCTTCTCTATCTCGCAGAGCTCGACGCAGGAGATCGGCGAGGAGGCCGAGGAGGACGCCATCTTCACCATCACGCTGAGGAAGGTGCAGCTTCACCAGTCGGCCAGTAAGGGGCAGCGATGGCTGGGCGTGGACACGGACTCCGCCCTGAGCCTCTACGAGACCTGCAAGGTGCGGACCATCAAGGCCGGCACGCTGGAGAGGCTGGTGGAGTACATGGTGTCGGCGTTCAGGGGCAAAGACTCCACCTACGTCACCATCTTCCTGTGCACCTACCGCTCCTTCGCCACCACCAAGCAGGTGCTGGATCTCCTGCTCCACAGGTATGGCAGTCCGACACGCCTGGTGTGTACAACCAGTGTTGTAAAAAGTATCCAGATGTGGTACCAGAGTAAAAGTAAAGATATTGTGCTAAAATATTACTTTGGTAGAGGTGAAAGTCACAAGTTATCAATTGAACTTGAATTAAAGTCTTAAAGTTTTTGATATTTAAGGTACTTAATTATGAAAGTTACTACAAAAAGTAAATTATAACTATATTTATATGTATACACTGTATACTATGGGTTGAGTTATTATTGACCCGGTCAATTATGGAATCCAATATTTAGCATTTCACATTAAGACTCGTTAATTGTAAGGAAGCTCAAGCCCGAAAATGGATGCCCAACTTCTCTTTGAATTTAGAATATTTAATTGTTCAAATAAGTTAACAAAAATGGGTAGCCACTGCCAATTTAGTCAAATCAATTGAAATTGAGCAGAAAATGTAACTGTAACTGTGACTAACATAATCCCCAATGATTGATATGTAGACATATAAAGCAATGTTTCCTTTAATGTTAATTCCCATTTTATTAAAATGTAACAAAAAAGAGAATGGAAGGAGTGGTTGGCTTTTCTTGAATGGCAGAACAGAGAAACCTGTTGTTGATGGCTTTTCCGTTACATCTGTGATTCTATTGCATTTGTATGTCATTTAATCACATTTTAAAGTGTTACAGACATCATAAATGCATTTTGAACATCAAAACAAACATTTCACCACAATGTCCCAATAGTCCATTTTTTTCTTCAATGTCCTTGTCATTTTAAAAAAAAAGTGCTTTGTTTTATTTTCCATTTTTAAACCAGATCGTTATTATACATGTGATATAAAAGTCTATTCTGGTCATTAAAGTTAGAACAACAAGCATATTGACGCCAGCTGTCAGCCAAACTTAGCATTTCAAAAAATGTAGTTGGCTAATTAATGGTTTCAGTGTACTTAAGTTAGAACATTTTGTCCATGTGCGATGCTTCGAGAATGTCGCCTTCTCATACAGTTGATTAAAGCACAAACCACACAGGATCCTCTTTATTTCAAGTTCAGTGTATGTTAAGCTAGTGAGTTTCTTTAGAATCCAAATTAAAAAATGTTCATTAACCTGGACTAAACAGGACTAAACTTGTGTTTCTGTTTTCAGGTATGCCAAGCTCCAAAACGTCCCTGCAGCCACAGCACACAGAGTCTCCCAGGACGACTGCACAGAGCTGAGAAAGTGAGTCTGCTGCGACCTTCAGTGTCGAGCTGCCAACATTAATCACTGAGTACATTCACAGCACTGAGCCTCTTCCCACTCATGCCCGGGTTAAAGGGATATCAACAGAGTTTGAAGTTGTAATGGGTCATTTTTCTTTGCTAGACATCTGTCAAACCCGGGGCGGGAGGAGCAGCAGGAGTTTGATAAAATGCTGTTCTTGAACTGATAAAACTGTGATAAATCAGAGGAAAAAACACTTAAACTCTACTGCCCTATATAGCTTCAGTTTTACTAAAACTGATTGTTAACATTGTTAGCACAGCTCGTTGAAACGACAGGACATAGCTCAAGGTTTGATTTATTTGCCGTTCTACAACACGGGGTTGTTCAACAAAACGCAAGTTGTCGTCCTTTGATTTCCCACAAGCAAAACAGACAAAGTGGTGCAGCGAGTGCTAGCTTCATGCTACAGTATTACAGCTTAAAACAGCTTATGTAAAAATGTTTACCATTAATTTAATATTTCCTTAATGCTAACTAACTAAAATTGTTATATGTTAGCATGACACTTCACTTTGAGTATTTGACAAGAAGACTCCAGAGCAAGTGCTCAGTCGACTCTTGATGTAAACATTAAGTTAGAAATTACTTGCTAGTATTTTTAACAGTACTCAAAGAAACCAAAGAAACAGCTCAGAGTTATTGTCAAAGCTGTGGCGATGACATTTAATTATTTTTTTGAAGGACTAATTCAGCATTTTGGGAGATGTATTTTAAACTGTGTTGGAGTAGCTGTTTCCCCTTTTAACCAAGCTCACCATGTCTTGACTCCAGCTTCATACTTACAGAAAAGTTTCTCATCTAGCTTTGTTTCCCAAAATGTTGAACTACTTTTTTGAATAAAGTTAGCTTTCCTTAATCAAAGTATGTCTTTAGAATTATTTATTTTTTTTGCACGTCTTTCCTTTCTCCAACATCTCAAAGACATGTAAATCTAATTACAATCACCTCTAAATTGCCCTTAGGTGTGAGTGTGATCTGGGCCCCAGCCCTGCTGTGACCCTTGAGGATAAACAGTTGTAGCAAGTGAATGGATTTAAATTTGGCCCAGCAACTTGTTGTGACAGCAACACTAAAACCTGCATAAAGTTTTCACTCTGATTGAAAAATTTATATTTGTTTTAGAATATATTTCCTGACATCTTTTCTTTTCTCTGTGTCGCAGCACTGTTTCGTCCATCCTTGGTGCGTGGCTGGATCAGTACTCTGAGGACTTTTGGACCCCTCCGAACTACGACTGTCTGCACCAGCTTCTTTCGTACCTTCATCGTCACTTCCCCGGCTCGGACCTGGAGCGTCGCGCCCGCAACCTGCTGGCCCACTTCCACCGCCGACAGCAGTGTGAGCCTGATCCTGATGGTATGAAGGCAGGACAGGAGAGGGACAACAGGGCAGGGACCTCCAGAATAAGATGCTCCCAGCCGAAACTAAAGCTGTGGTCAAGATGTACCTGCTAGATTTATTTTTTATGACTTTTATTTGACAAATGTAAACAATTGTCTTAACATACATGGACACATTTCATATAGTTGCAGACACAATGTCAATTCTCATGTTGTAATATTGTCATTATAAAGAACAGTTTGGTTGTACAAGCTGTAAGCACTAGTTGACAGTCACTATCAGCACACATTAGTTTGACCACTGATTGAAATCTTTAAACCATGTGAAGAAACAACAACGCTAAGGTCAAAGAGAGGATGAGAAGTGTAGGATCTGTGTAGGTTAAGCTCAGTTCAAGGCGGTGTTGTGAAAAAGATGTGTTTTTATCTCTTCAGGGGAACACATCGGCTGCCCTTTTGCAACGCAGGAAGAGAGCGGCTTTGAGGACGAACTTCCTGCTTTTAGTTTCCTGTCGTTTGACCCAATCATGGTGGCCGAGCAGTTCACGCTCATGGACGCGGTGAGCATGTTTCCCTTTCCTTTCTGCTCTACGCCCACTCATCTCTATAAAGTTGTCCAGATCCAGGATGGACTCAAAATGAAACCTTTTTTTTTTTTTTTTTTCAATGTTTCACATCTCTGTGTTTCCATCTCTTTCCAGGATCTGTTTAAGAAGGTGGTGCCCTACCACTGCCTGGGGGGGATCTGGTCTCAGCGGGATAAGAAGGGAAAGGAGCACCTTGCTCCCACCATCAGAGCCACTGTGGCTCAGTTCAACTCAGTCACCAACTGTGTCATCACCACCTGCCTGAGCAACCCGACGCTGAAGCCCAACCAGAGAGCCAGACTGCTGGAGAGATGGATAGACGTGGCCCGGGTGAGCAAACACCGCTGGTTTACTCAGTTTATTTGCAATTTAGATCAATGTTCTATGTATTTGATGGTCTTACAACAAATATGGCTATTAAAACAGTAGTTATAACACAGGTTGTTCAATTTCTGACTTTGAATTTGTTCCTGTTGCATTCAGGAGTGTCGGATCTTGAAGAACTTCTCGTCGTTGCGAGCCATCCTCTCCGCCCTGCAGTGCAACGCCATCCACCGCCTGAAGAGGACCTGGGAGGAAGTGTCACGGTAGGTTTCCAGCCTTTGGTTAAACGCAGTGGGCTCCTAGTATATTGCTGCATATACGCGTAGATTAATAACTGTGGAAGGCAGTGGGGCTATCTGGGTTTTAAGTTGTTTGTTTTGCATGCACTGACCTCTGCGTTTGTTCACAGAGAGAGTTTCCGCACCTTCCGTGAGCTGTCCGAGATCTTCTCAGACGACAACAACTACTCCCTCAGCCGAGAGCTGCTGGTGAAGGTTGGTCACAGCTTCTCAACAGCACGCACAGAAATGCTCAAACCCCAAACAACATCATTTAGATTTCCAGAAAATGCAGTCACATTATCCAGTATTACACAGTATCGTTTAAAATGTCACATATCGGGACAATAGACAATCAAGAAAAGAAAAACAAATTACATTGTGAAAAGCATTGAGTAAAGGGCTCTTTTCAATAAGACAAATCAATCCATCATTCTGCGTCAGTTAAATAATGTCAATGCTTAGCAGAACAGATGGAGGCAGGATGTATGGCATGGTGACCTGTCCCATCTGTGCTCTCATGCCAGCTGCAGAGGAACATCCACAGAAACATCCTGCAGGAGAGAACACCTTGTACCGCGTTCTTGGATCACAGTATCTGTATATTGCTCATGATGTCCTGGGTGGGCTATGTACAGCTGACAGATTGCTGTCATCATTAATCTGATTTATGGAGTTTAATCCAGGGAGGTGTTGACACCTCAAGTGTTTTGCAGCTTGTACTGACGCACTCGGTACAAGGACAGCAGGAGCTGACACACAGAGAAACGTGACGGAACGGGAAATGAGACTGTGAATGTGCTTGTGTCATAAATTGCCGTTGCCATAATAAGTGAAACAAACAAAAGATCATAATGATAAGAAAATGCTCTGAAATTCTTTATCACCTCAACACATATGCATATATTTTACATGAAGAATAACTCACAGATTCCAAGGATGTCATATCATATCATAGCACCGATGGAGCATTTTTGGCACAGAGGAATAAACTATATCAGGCTTTGATCCACACACAGTGCTTGAGAGTAGATACATTCATTCACAGACTTATTCTTTCAGTGTCCCTAATGGACCCCTAAACAGAAGTGTACTATATGTGGACACTGCACCACTTTCTTCCCATTCATCCAAATATCTTTTCAATATGTGAAAATAAAGACTGCTTTTATTTGTAAACCTGAGCAGTTTGCTGATGTAACAGTTAGTGAACACTTTGGGGTTTCCTCCGAGGGAATTCCTGCTGACGTAAAGGTTAGGAGGAAACCTTTGGCAGGTGTAGATAACAGCTCTGATCTGACGCCGTGTAAGAGATCACCTCGGGGCGTTGGCGGTCTCTCGCGCTATCTGCTCAGAGCAGGCTGTCTTCACTTGACTCGGTCAGCTCGAGTTACACGGGCAGCAGAAGGCCTCTGAGCATTACATCACTCGGAGGAATGTGACTGGAAACACCAGGAGGTTACTCAGATGTTTTTGCCTCTAACGTTCTGCAAAAAGGAACAGTGTTTTAAAGAACAGCAGTACAGAAGTATGGTCTCATTCATGGCCGTGCTTTGTTATTACAGAAACGACTTCTTACAAACCTGAAAACTAAATTAACAAACATTTCGTCAAATCGTTTTCCTTCTGCTTTCATGCACTCTTAGGCCCATACAAAATGTAAACATTTAATACCTCAGTGGGTTAAAAGTGTGCCAGAATTCAGTCTTGAAGCTTTTGGATGTATTCCGAGCCTAAGTGCAGCGAAACATCCTTGAAGGGAGGTTCTCACTTTGTGACCCCTGAGACATCCAGGCGAGCTGCAAGTATTAGCTGCTCATGTTAAAACAGCACAGGCAATAGGAACACAAGACCATATGTTTTCATGGAAAACAACAGTGATTTTGGTGGTTTTATCAATTGTGTTATTTTCAGAAATAAAGGCGTAGTATCACAACAATGTCACTATTAAGATGATACCACTGTCAAATTAGCAACAGAAGAAAGTGAAACAGTTGGGTATTTTAAATTCATGTATTCATTTCCAGTGTTTTGGCTTGGTTCTGATAAAAGTTGTGTGGACTGAAATGTCATAAATATGCAGTACAAACCCCATCAAAGTGAAACAGTGTGCAGGAGGTTGTATGTCAAGTTGTGATCCCATCTTACATTTGAGAGGTGACACTTGAGATTTGCAGAGATATTGTTCACAATCAAACTAGGCGTTGTTGAAAAGCCGAAACTGTTAATCAGTCTTAGGAAGATTAATGGTAGTGTCAGCTGACATTGATGGGAAATGGTTTGGGGGTTCTCGCAGGTGAAATGTGGGAAGCTGTTGCACAGGATCTAAAGAGTTGTAGTTTCTCTGTTTTTGTACGTAACATTGACGTGCTGCTTGTTACTATTCTGCAGGAGGGCACCTCCAAGTTCGCCACTTTGGAAATCAACCCCAAACGAGCTCAGAGGAGACATCAACAGCAGAGAGACCTGGTGAGTCAACAAACTTAAACTGATCTCTATGTATTTGTTTATGAATAACTAAAGATCCATCACAATTCTTCTTCACAGCCACAGGCAGCGTTAATTATGTGTCAACAGCCTCATCTAGTGGCAAGTCATGTCACTGCAGTCCGTCCATACGCCGCACTGCAAAACATGACATATCTGATGCATTTGAGTGTCTCTACCTTGAGTAATTGGGTCCTGAAGACAATGATTTTGTTTCTGAGCTGCTGTTTTCTCACTCGGCCTCAATGTTTACCTCGCATTGTCCCTCTGTGAACAGGGAGTGATGCAGGGGACAATTCCTTACCTGGGCACCTTCCTGACGGACCTGGTGATGATGGACACTGCCATGAAAGATTACACTGAGGTCAGACACCTGACATGTGATTGTACCGTCATAAGTTTTGTTTTTACCTTCCTTAGTAGATTTTTATCCTCTTTCCTCACTTTTTTATGTTTCTTTTTTTAAGGGTGGTCTGATCAACTTTGAGAAGAGGAGAAAGGTGAATTCTGTTTTCTTATTTGGATGATCAGAAGAGATGAAAATATATCTTGCAAATCAAAACTGGACAATTAAATTATATTCTTTAACCATTTCCTGCTCTCTACCTGCAGGAGTTTGAGGTGATCGCTCAAATCAAACTGCTTCAGTTGGCCTCCAACAACTACAGTTTCACTCAGGACAGCCACTTCAGGGAGTGGTTCGCAGGCGTGGAGAAACTCAGCGAGGCGGAGAGGTTAGTCGTCCGCTCAAGTCGTTTTTTCGTTTTTTCTCATCAATATGTGCCCGACTTTCTGTATAGTTTATAGCCCTTGTTGCCCTCGTCTTACCATCCACCGACTTTATCCAAATCTCACCTGCTTCTCCTTTTCTGTGCAAGTTGCTGCGTCAGTTAGTAAATGGCTTTTTGGTTATTTCTATGTAATTAATTTATTCAGTTTAGGCTCCCTTTTGACTGTTAAGTTTTATACCTCTATGTACGGTATATTAGTGGAAACGATCATTACAGCATGCGCAGGTTGTCTAGTCATTATGGCTTTCAATAATGTTAAGTGCTGTGCTCATAAGCTGGCTACAAAAACACCAGAGCACTTAAGGAGGAGGAAGGAGGCCGGGAGCACTTTAGAGCAACTGAAAACCATTTATAAACACTAATATTGCTATAGGGAAGATGTTGGGTAGATGCAGTTCCCACTGGTGAAATCCATTGGATGCATCTGGAAACAACCGATAAATGATATATGTCATCTGAGCTTTAAGAAGTATTAGGGTTACCCAGAAGTATGAAAGCATCGTCAGGCAAGTTTTACATCATCATCTATCCTGACGATCTGTTCCTGCAGCTACAATCTGTCCTGTGAGATCGAGCCTCTGTCAGAGTCGGCCAGCAACACGCTCAGAGCCAAGAAGAATGGAGGAATCATGAAACGCTGGAGCGAGTAAGTTGATCAGAACCGAGGTGGAGAATACGCTGTTAAGAGAGAAAAACAAGCATTTTACAACACATAAGCTGTCCACATGTTTCACAACTCACATTATAATCACAACAGGGTTTCTCTCCAGTATCCTGACTGTTTAAAACTCCTCTCCCTGTTATTATTTCGTGTCCAGCCGGCAGTTGACGGAGGCCGGCTGCAGCAGCGCCCCAGGCTCTCATTCCAAGTCCTTCGACCACTCACACTACAGACCGTATCAAGGGGGCGGTGGGGACAGCGGCGACGCCCTCAGTGTCACATCAGTCAGCTCCAGTGGTTCAGACCTGGAGGACGTGAACGCCAGCTTCCTGTCCGATTCACCGGAGGGACATGAGAGAAAGGTAAGGCGGGGAAGACGTGACGCAGGAGTCACTGCTGGTAATTATGTGACAGGATATTCACTGGAGCGCTCCACTAATGTTGTCTACTTATCCTGGTAGCAGTTAATGTACGATGGTTAAATATGGCGACTGACTTCACTTCCGAGCAGGCAATTATACTCCAGTGTTTTATGTTCACCTGTGTGGCTGTTTGCTGATGGCTTCTGTTTTCTTCTCTCTGTCTCTCTCTAGACATCGACTCCCTCAGTGAAACTTAGCGTCTCTGCTTTGGGTAGAGAAGCTCCAGCAGCAGATACAACGTCAACGGTAACGAGACTTTTTTGATTTTCATTTTTTTATCCTTCGAACATGATCTTCCTTGTTTATAGTTGGCAGTATAACATTAAAGTTAAAAATGTTTAACTAAAATTATATGAGCTCCTAAGGTGCTCTGGGTCTTTATATTTCTGTAGAAGAATATACAAAATGTCCCTTTCTCCCAACACTTGAGTTCATCAAGTAGATCTTTTGTGTTAGCGATCCAACAAGCTAATGATGTTAAATGTTAACATAGTAAATAATATTAATAGTAGTAGTAAATAGGGCTGCATGATATTGTAAAATAATCATGTCGCTATTATTCTGACAATTATTACGATTCACGATTAGTGGAAATGATCATCTACGCATCACAATTTTCATTTTCACAGAAAAAACTACATTCAAATCATGATGATGTGATATTTGTTGGCGTCTGTACCAAACAAACATGTTTTCTTACATTTGTAGAACAAGATTTGTAGACCAGGACATCTCTGCAGGCCTACAGTACTTCATTATAATGCTGTTTTTTTCATTTACCTGAAAACAATTCCAGCTTCTGTGATTTGGATATTGCACTTTGCTGTATTGGGAGTAAACTTGAGTATTGGTGTTGTTGAAATTATGAATCACTTAAACATTTTGGATCAACGTGATTTTGATAAAACTGGCAAAAATAGTAAACCTTATTTAGTTCCTTATTTAGAAGTATGCAGATTTTATATCTGATTTTAACATGGTAAATTTCACTTTTGGGCTCTGTTAAATTTTTTGAAAAATTCTTCACTATTTTGCTACATTTTCCAGCCTAAATGATTTATCCCTTGAAGAGTTTGCCCCCAGGATTTCAGAGAGTAAATAAAGAATGGTTCTAAAAAACTGTAGCAGCAGAGGCTGAGATATCCTGACTCTTCATCCATAGTTTGGGTCAAGCTTGAAAGGCACTAGATCCTGCATTTCCCATTATGCAGCTCCATCTTACATCTCTTTATTAAACCCGGTAAATGCTTGTATATAGTGCACATCTTTTAAACTCCACACCCAGAGTTTGTGACACACACTTTCTGCTAAAAGAAATGGTATAAGCCAAGCTAAAATAACCCAGATGACATCACTGTGGCATCAACAGGGTTACTGTCACACTCTTGACACAACTACACTCAACTATTAACTGGCTTTCATATTATGACAAACTGATCTTGATAATATAAAATTTGTGTAGTACTCCTTTAATACGGACAGATGACTTCATGATGTTCGGTATGGTTTTAGCATTATCATCACCACCTTCTCTGCTCTCCTGTCGTCAGTTCTGGGAGTGTACGTCTCTGTCGTCTCTGGACACCTCTGGGACGGGCTCCAGCTCCGGTTCGGCCTCCGGCTCCAGCAGTGCCTCCTCCTCCTCCGTCTCCTGCTCGACCCCTCTATCTGCCTCCCGCTCACACAAACGCTCAGTGTCGGCGGTGTCGAACTACTCGACTCTGTCGCTGCCGCTGTACAACCAGCAGGTGGATGACTGTTGCATCATCAGGGTCAGCCTGGACGTGGAGAACGGCAACATGTACAAGAGCATCCTGGTGAGGGCATTTCCTAGATCGTCAGTTAAAAAAACACATCATTTAAAAAATAAAAAAAAAATAGTAAAATAATGTAAAAAAGCAGGTAAGAAATATGAATGTTATGTTTTAAAACATGCTCACAAAGCAGTAAGAAACAAAATTAATTTTACACTCAGACTTTGTCTTTGTGTGCTTGACTGTGACAAGAATACAAGGCTTTGATGTTTGTTCCTTGATCCAGGTGACGAGTCAAGACAAGACTCCAGCCGTCATACGGAAGGCCATGATCAAACACAACCTGGAGCGGGAGAAGACTGAGGAATATGAGCTGATGCAGAAAATCTCTGAAGACAAAGGTGAAAACGAAAAGCAAACATTCTGACTGTGATTTCTCGATGTGAGATGAAACATCAGAGAAGTGGGTGGATCTCATCTTCAATCATATATATCCTTATTTTTTTTTCTTAAGAGTATTGATTAAGCAAAGGTTTACAAATGACATAAACTGTTTTCAGGTTTTCTAGGATTTTGTCTATTTCTTTTCTGCTGTGGCAGCCAGGGAGGAATCACATTCTGACCAAATATTTCTAATAAGTTTATTAATCAGTTGGATATATCAGCCTACCTAACTCAGAATTTATTTTGTTACCACCAACAACAAAAATTAACGTAAAGCCTGGATAAAGGAAAGAAAATGCTGCAGAGCAGTCCTCTGTTATTCTGTAAAATTATTATTTTCTTTTTTTGTGTACATTAGTAACACAATGTCCCTTTTCAGAATCTAATTCTGCGAATTAAACAAAATAATATGTTGGTGTAGTGGAGACTGCATACAGATGATCACAGTGATGATTAACTTATGTCTAGAGTTGACCTGAATGCATAGAAGCTTTGAAGCTTCCCATAGTAATCGCCGTCTAAATCCATGTTTGCATGATTTCTTTTTTTTTTTTTTTTCAAGAGAAAGGAGATATAGCACCCAATAGCACCCAAAAAGAGGCCAAAGACTGATAAAGAACACGCAACGAAGCTCCTTAATGGCTTCTGATGAGTTTAAAAACCTCCAGGCACATTGATGCAACACAGCACAGTATCCTCAAGGGAGCATTTCTGAATCTCTGAGTGTGTGCAACTGCTCAAAACTAGCTGGCTGGTCGAGGTCACTGTTGAGTATTTATAAACGGGGATGGAATAGACAGTGGCTGACGTCTTCCCCTCGTGCACTCATCTTTCATTTGACTCATAATTACACTAATAGCAAAGTATGTAAGTAAATTGAAGTGGCTGCAAGTTTGAGCAAGTATAGTGTGTGTGTGTGTGTGTGTGTGTGTGTGTGTGTGTGTGTGTGTGTGTGTCTCTCGCATCAGAAATGGTATCTGGAACAGCCTTGGTCGTGGAAGAATAAATGATATTGTTATTTCTCTTTTGGTTCATTGACATATCTCCCCACAATAGAAGATTTGTTTTGACTGACTACATGTTTCGTCTCTCTCATCTCGTTCTGTAGAGCTCCGGATCCCGGACAACGCCAATGTTTTCTACGCCATGAACTCCACTGCCAACTACGACTTTGTGCTAAAGAAGCGCGGCTCGGCCCGGCCGGTGCGGGCCAAGAATGTGGCCAGTTCGACGCTGCCTCGCATGAAACAGAAGGGACTGAAGATCGCTAAAGGGATTTTCTGAGGAGAAACGCACCACTTCCTGCCTCCCCTACGACCCCTTAACCCTCTCTGGTCTCCGCTCCTCAGAAGAAACATTTCTGTTCGGATCTGTTGGAGGTGAACTTGAAGTACCCGAGTTTTACTTTGGACAAAGACTGAGATGCCAGGGGAGATGAGATAAATGACAAAGCAACCTTTCTGTGGATGAGCAGAAAGCAGAGGAGCACCTTAGCACTTAGTAACAGCTGTCGTGTCATCAGGACCCTCAGAGGACGTTAAAAGGCTGAGTCTGTCGCAGGAAACGCCCAGATAGAGGCCGGGACACGTGTAGGGGAAAAGAAACAGCTGCGTTGGTGTCAGGCGTAGCTGCTCTTTCTGCAATTTCTCCTAACCAGTTGTGTCGGCGTGCGGAAGAGCAGATCCATTTAATTTCTTTTCGTTTACAAGTGTTTACATCTTCACATCACTCGTCAGCTCTTAAATATTTTTGTTTAAGCCTCTTGTTCACGAGAGGAAATTCGCACCTTCGATAAAACACTTTTTAAAGCCCCAGACTCCCGCAGCTTTCGCCATCCCTCTGTTTGACTCTTCAGTCTTCATGCACGCCCCCTCCTGGCATGGAGTGTACATAAACGAACAATACGAAGCCGCAGCAAGTAAACACACAGCTGGGTGTTCGAATGTTTCTATTTTTTCAGGGAACTTTTGTTGTGAGTGTACCACCGCCTTTACCGTCTCGACCCGGGGCTCCTGATGTCGACAGTGTTTCTTGGACTGCAGCACTGAACGTTTCGCTCTCCGCTCTCAGACGCTGGGACTCGTTTCAGCATTTTACCACCAGCGACGCTGGCATGGAGGGACCTGAACTCATCTAACTTCTGAACGCTGCCATGTTACTTAAGAAAAACAACAAAAACAAAAAGGTCAAGGAGTCTGAATGGAGATGTGGTGTCAAAATCCAGTGGGCACAGCCATGAATCACATGCCAATGTTTTCTTTTTTAATGAATGAAATGTAACCACTACACCCTAAAGGATGTGGCAGTCCTTTGATCGCACTAGAAAACTGAGAGAAGAACAAGAGAGCTGAGAACAAAAAAAAAAACCTGAGTGTATATATCAGTTAACACCGACTGTGCAGTATGTTCTTATGAAACGGACCATGAGATTTTGTTAATAGACTCATCACGATATCAACACTTTTTTTTCATTTTGCTTTGTACATTTTTTGCATCTCTGCTCTGATATGGTGCTGCTAATTATCCCTCTGAAGAGGTCGTAAGAGCTGCACTTTCTTTATTTCCTGTCCGCCGGCCGCCATGTTGGAAGACAAAAGAAGCCACTATTCTTACCTGCTGAGGGAGACGTTTAGATGGGCTTTCATGTAAAAGTATTTGTCTTTGAAACAACATTTTGACCATGTAGGACACTAAACATTTAAAATTATTAAGTGACTCTTTGAGATACCATATATGTTTTTCTTGTGTTCCCAAAATCCTGCAGAAAAGAAACTCCGGGATACGATAGGCCTTTTTGTTTTAAAGAATAAATATTGATAACAAATACTTAAAATAAGCAGCAAGATATTCAGTGTTCTGGCAAAAAAAAAAAAAAAAAAAAACGTGAATTCCAAATTTCCTTGACATATACTGATATATTTGTTTAGCCCATGACATTGCATAGGAGGAAGCGAAAGTCTGAGGTTTGTCCCAACATGGCGGATCATCCTCCATATCCATCAGTAACCACTTTCCAAATGTGCCATGACAGGCTTATGTGAGGCACCCGACGAGTCCTGCAGTTTATCCTGCAGGACTTTTTCTTGCGGGCTGTGGTTTTACATGCCAGTGATGACAGCAGAGTCTTTCCTCTGCTGGAGTGTGAGAAAAAAAAAAAGATGGATTTTGATTATTTCCAGATTTGGAAAATCTAAAATGCAGAAAGCTCCTGAGACACGGAGTCTTGGATAGAGTTATCAATGAGGCTGTGCAAAGGAGCCCAGATGAACAACAGTGATTCTTCCAAACTGCACATAAGGGAACTTCTCTGTGCTGTCCAGGATGTATTTTAAAGGAAAAATCCAACCTAAAAACACATTATCACTGTTTTTAAACAGGCCGTTTTTTGTGATGTACTTTTCCATCTTTGGGGTCCATATTTATTTTATTCTTATGGATATGAATGTGAGATCTTTATGATTTTCAAGGGCCTTCCTTTGTTTTATGGATTGTGCACAGTTTCTCAGTGCTCACTGCTAAGTTATCTGTTTTGTTCACCGCTTAGTTACTATCGCTAAACCTACCCAAAGTCAATAAGAAGCAGGACAGAGGCACTCAATAGGTTGTAAACTATTTAGCCAGACATGCTTACATTTGCAGCTTACGTTAGAGTGGATGAATGCGTTTCTCACGCCTTTGCCTTTGTGTACTTTGTTTTGGAAAGCCTAAAAAAGGAACCACACTTAAAACACTTAAAATGCAGATTATCACTGTCACTCAGAGCTAACTGCTTCAACATCTGGATAAATCTGGATAAAGTTTCAGCTACAATACAATATACATCCCATATTTGAACTAGCCTTCTCAGAAATTTGGGAAATGAACTGATCAGTTGAAAGTGAGTCCCCCAAAAACACTAAACGACTGAATATCTAAGGTTGGATTTTTCCTGAGTTGTTCATATCAGCAACTAAACACTAGATCCACGTGGATTGCACTGCGACCATGTTTTGCCTTTTTTGTCACTTTCACCTGCATGAAGCTCATAATTCTCTTAACGATCAAATGAATGAAGCGCCCCCTCCCCCCACCCCTTAAAAAAAAAAAAAACCTGCAAAAGCAATATGGTGACGAGCGGCAGGAGGCACGTTGTGGATGTTGTTCGTGCGATTGTGGTGTGAAATCCTTCGCTGTTGGAACACTGTGACCTTTGACCCTTTCACTCTGCCCTCTCTGCCTGTTGATCGGCGCGTCATGTTGAGCACTGTGAACCGAAATGATAATGTCTCGTTCCCCCTTAATGGTGTAGTAGTGAACATCCACCCTCCGCTCAGCTTGTCGGCGAGCAGCGGAGGCAACAGGCTTGACCCTACATGTGCCAAAAATAGGAAAGAGAGAAAAAGGTTGCTTTTAACAGATGAGTCCTCTGCCTTTCACAGTGAAATAAAAAATCAAGTTTGTATGTTTACTGTTGTCGCATTTTTCTGGAAAACATTAAAAAAAAAAAGGGTGAGAACACTATGATGTCTGGACCCATAACCCTGTGGAGAATTAGACTGTCGTCCAAGAAACTTGAAGCAAAGATATTTGTCTGGAGCTGCAGGTGAAGCTGTTGTAGAAATCCCACTTTCATGAATTTATGCTTCTTTTTTTCATGTTTAAATAACCATAAACCAGGCTTTTATTCCAACCAAACTTTTAATCTGAGGTGCAGAATCTCACTCACTTCATTAACCGTGTTTCAGGACCAAAACACAGTTAATAAAGTGAGTATAGGTGGTCAGCGGTGTCATTAGTTTTAGATCCTGCACTCCTAATCGAGATGACACACCTATCGAATATTACTGTATACTGGTGCTTCACATTTTACACCAGCCCCGAGATATTTTTATTGTCTTTTTGGTCAAGTTTGAAAGATAGAACCACATCAGAACCACTGAAATACAGCAGTGAAAAGCCTTTTCTTCCTTCTTTAAAAGTGTTAAAAAGTGTTTAGGACCTTCAGTGCACCACAATGTCTGGTGTGTTTTGGTGTTTTGGTATCTCTGTGTTAGTCTGTCTATTGTTACGTTCTGACTTAACTGGTCCCTGCTGAAGACAGGGATAGAAGACAGAAAATAGTTTCTTTTTTAAAAAGGATTTATAATACCTTGAACGCAGCCTCAGTTCCCTCTCTGTAGAGTTTGGTTGGAACAAATATTTAATTTCATTGGACCTGTAATTAAAAACAAGGTCTATTCCCTCTCCCAGTCATTCTGCAGCAGCTCCATCTTGCCTTTCAGTCTGTGTTTGTGTTCTCTGCGAACGTAAACATTGTGCACATGAGTGAAACTTTACCTGAATTTCCTGAACCGGCGAGCGTTTTATGTACTGATGAGGTTGATGTTGGACTGGTCTGTGTGTCGTTGTAGCCCGTGTTGACAATGACGTACCTTTTGTGATTTGACCTGATTCTGTGCGAGTTTGAACAAAAAGGCTGCGTTTACGAGAAAAAAATAAGTTAAAAACTGGAAACCAGCTGGTGTGGTATGTGTGTGTGTGATTGTGTGTGTGTGTGTATGTTTTTTTTTTTTTCTTTTTTTAAATGTGTTTTTATTTTTATTCCTTGTTTTGTTTTGTTCCCCTGAACTGTGCTCGGGTGCCATTTTCCATTTTAACAAAAGGATTTCAGAACTTTTTCTAACTGCAGTCTATTCTTTGTTTTACTTTTCCTACTTTTCCCCAGAACACAAACCCATGTAGAATACAGAACTGTCCTTGATTATGTCTTTGTTTATTTATTGATTTGTATATAGAGATTTTGTTTTGCATTGTAAATTCTCTCCTTTCTTGGTTATAGATTAATATATTCATGTATATACGAATAAACATTAAGTTTATAAAAGTAAAAGGACTCTTTTTGTCTTTATTATTGCATCCTTCGTGTAAAGATTAAGGAACAGACATGGGGATCGTCTTCTGCAGAATCTCTGCGTGACATAACTGAAGCAAATTGCACAGTAGCATAACAGAATTTCAATCTCAGGCTAAAATTGATCATAAGATTAGCGCTAAAATGATAATGGATACAGGACAGTACACTGGAATTTTTAATCAAGTTGGGATTTATTCCTCTTATTGGAATTTGATTTGATTTGCTCAATATACAAAGTGACATGAATGCACAGCTATAAGTAAGTATAAGTAGTGTAGTGTAGTATATTGCATTGTGTGTGAAAGTTACAGTGAAATATATATGCCAACTCAGTATGTAAAGCAAGTAATCAATAAACTATGAAAAGGTTTACTTACAAAATAACATGGAACCAAAAATGGACAATAAATAAATATTTCATATTAAATAATTAATCATACATTCAAACCACATATAGTTAAACAAATAAACCAGTGAAATTTAATGAAATACAACTCCTCTTAAAGAAGAGTTCATAGTCATTTCTGAGATTGATAAAACGTCATCTCTCAGCGACTAGATGTTCTTGTCGGTCGCGCCTGCGCAGTAGCACAGAGCTTTGTTATTGCATTTCAGTATGGCGCTTAGCAAGACGTTTGGACAAAAACCGGTCAAATTTCAGCTTGAAGAGGATGGAGACTTTTACATGATCGGATCGGAGGTTAGTATTTCACCTCTTTAACACAGTCTTGTGTTAACGATTCACGCATCTGGCAGAAATGGGTCGTTTAACCTAGCAGCCGGTCCGCTGGCAGCTAGCTAGCTAGCTTACCATGCTAGCTGAGAGGGAGGACAGCGCACGAAGACTCATTCATTTATTTCATATTAACTGATTGTTAATGCGGCTGGAAACAGCCTAGAAGATAATTACAATCATCTACAAGTGGGCGTAACGCGCAACATTTGTTTAGAAAGCGTTTGTCCTTCTCCAGAGGTTCACCCATTTATCTTCGTCTGAGCTAGCTAATGCTAATCAATTAGCTAGCTAACGTTTTGAGGCTTCATGCGGCGCTAATCTTCAGCAAATCAAAGCTGGTTTATTCGGTGTTATATAAGTGACATTAACATTTGGTATATAAAGATTGTAAGAATCATACATGCGAGCATTTCTTTCTAGTATATTGGTACGTGACAATGGCTCCCCCCCAGGAACTGTAACAGTAACTGTTACATGTTGGCTGTAAGGCAACTTGACAGTTAATGAATGTGTAGGTTATACCAGACTCTTCAGTCCATAGCATTTAATCTTAGCAATATCTCGATAGCCGTGACAGCAGAGAATTTAGTCTTTAGTCTAGGTACTCAAAACCCACAGTCATCTAAATACTACAGGCGTGCCTAGTTTCATAACAGCTATTTTACACTCTTTATTTCATAAGTATGAGCAAAAGCATTGCCATTTTTGAATCTTTTTTTTATCTTCACTTCTGCACTTTAATTATAAGTTTTAATGCCTTAATAAACATGTCATGACTGAATAAACTGATTAAACAAACTGAGCTTAAAGGACAACACAGTTTCATACTGTTTTACTTTGTTTATATGTGGCGGACCCTTACACTTGTCTCGCTTCAAACATCTTATTTTCCTCAGAGAACAGCTTGTTTATTCAGTTATGGAGAGAAAAAACAGCAAACAAAGAGAAAGAATGTAATGATTATTTTATTATCATCAAGAATGCACATTTAACCAAAGTGATCTGTCTTCATGATTCCTGATTCTCTCTTTGTTTCTCCGTCTGTCTGTGTGTGTTTGTGTTCAGGTGGGAAACTACCTCCGTATGTTCAGAGGCTCCCTGTATAAAAGATACCCGTCATTATGGAGAAAACTGGCATCAGTAGAAGAACGAAAGAAAATAGTGGAGTCATCACACGGTCAGTAGAGTGCAGTCTAGACACATCTACTACTGGATGGGGTTGTTATGTCTTTCTTCTAATATGAGAATAACGCTACATCTGTCAATTCAATTATATAGAAATTAGGACAGTATTAACCCTAGAACTTTTCGGTATAAAGTAAACTAACTACAGTTCAAATGACAGTTCTATAAATGTGATATGCATCTTTTGTTTTTTTCATTATGCTAAACTACTGATACAGTTCTTTTAAAGAAATGAAAAAAAGGAATGAGCTCTTACTAATGTTAGCAGTCTGTGTTGATTTTACTCATTGTTCTTGTCATTCAGATCACGGCTACACTCAGCTGGCCACCAGTGTGACCCTGCTGAAGGCCTCGGAGGTCGAGGAGATCCTGGAAGGAAACGATGAGAAGTACAAAGCTGTCTCCATCAGCACTGAGCCCCCCGCCTACCTCAGGTACACCAGCTACAGTCAAGTTATACCCATTGCCCTTAAAATTACACTATCAGGGTGCATCAGAGTGCACAGTCTGTAAGAATTTGGACATTGCTTATTTGGAAGATATCCTCTTTTAGTTGTTACATTACTGTCCTTCTTAACCTTCTAGAGAAGAATAAAACCTACAATACTGATGTATACGTTGGTGTTTTGTATGATTGTCACACGTCTTTATGTGTTGTTCTGTCACCAGGGAACAGAAGGCCAAGAGGAACAGTCAGTGGGTTCCTACGCTGCCTAACAGCTCTCACCACCTGGACGCAGTGCCATGCTCCACCACCATCAACCGCAGCCGACTGGGTCGCGATAAGAAGAGGACCTTCCCACTGTGGTGAGCAACAGGATCCTGCACAGTCAGCGACTGTGTCTGAAATTGTCACTCTTTCACTTCCCTATATTACAAACACTCAGTACTTCAATCTACAGCGAGCTGATAATTTGGGACCCTTCTGAACCATCATTGTTTTGTGTTAATAATGCCACATAACTGTGATTATTTTCTTTTTGAGATTTCTTGCAAAAACACTTTTCTGTTGGGTTGTTGTGTTTCACACTTAGAATTTGGATGCTTGATAAAGTGGCAGGAAGTAAAATACTGCATGCTAGGCAGCAGAAATTGAGTGATCTGAACACGGCCAGGCAGTGTTGGGACATCAGGGAGCCATTCATTCTTTTTATCACTCTGCTACCATTGTGTATGGTGGAACAAACTCTTTACTTTAAAGTAAACAAACATTTCCTGATACAGCTGGTAAAGGTACTGATCACATTGATTGAGTGCAGTGCACAGTTGTAGCTGCCGTCTCTAAGTTTTGACCCTGTGTGTTTGTCTTGGCCAGCTTTGACGACCACGATCCAGCAGTGATCCACGAGAACGCTACTCAGTCTGAAGTTCTGGTTCCAATCCGTCTGGACATGGAGATTGAGGGACAGAAGCTCAGAGACGCTTTCACTTGGAATATGAATGGTAATGCCCCATCATCACATCTCTGTAAAGTATGGTGTCAAATTAAAGACCTTATGGCACTGCAAAGTGTATCTCACTGTATCGGTATTAAAAGAAATTCTCCTCCTTCTGAAATGTTCAGAGAAGCTGATGACGCCTGAGATGTTCGCTGAGATCCTTTGTGACGACCTGGACCTCAGCCCGCTGGCCTTCGTCCCTGCCATCGCCTCCGCCATCCGACAGCAGATCGAGTCTTATCCCACAGACAGCATCCTGGAGGATCAAGCTGACCAGAGGGTCATCATCAAGGTGACTCTCTACACTGCCGGCAACATTCACTGACAGTTTTTAGAACTGTAAGCCTGTTCTTCAGAGTAAGACTAGTAGTCAATATGAGTGATTCATCAACTGTCGTGTGTCCTGTTTCAGTTGAACATCCACGTTGGGAACATCTCCCTGGTGGATCAGTTTGAGTGGGATATGTCTGAGAGGGAGAACTCTCCTGAGAAGTTTGCCCTGAAGCTCTGCTCAGAGCTCGGTCTGGGCGGAGAGTTTGTCACCACCATCGCCTACAGCATCCGCGGTCAGCTGAGCTGGCACCAGAGGACATACGCCTTCAGGTACTGTCTCACCAACACGCAGAATAATGTGTGATTGAAACACATTTTGTATCCTGGTTGCATGTATATATTTATATTTATATGTATTTATTTATATATATTTATTTATTAATGTATTTATTTATTTATTTATTTATATATATATATATATATATTTATTTTTATTTATTTTTATATTTATTTATATATATATTTATTTTTATATTTATTTTTATTTATTTTTATATATTATTTATGTATATTTTATTTATATATCTCTTACAAGTAATTGATGACCCTTTGAAAGATTGTATAGTCTGATTTCTCCGTACAACAAGAGAGGTGAGGCAAATTTTCTGACACAAATCCAAAAGAAGAATTTGACCTTTTGCTGGTTTTGAAATGTTTTCGAGGACTTGCTTAAACAAGCAGAGGGGAAATGTGTTCTGTTATATATGCTGTTGCCATAGTGATGTGGCTGTGACCTATGACCTTCTCTCGTTAGGATGCTAAAACCTGTCACAGCATTTCACTTTCTAATCGTAAACTGACCAATCTAACTTCCCTGAGGTGATTTCACATAATGTCCAGACTGAAGTTGAATGAGGTTAAATTAAGGTCTTATTTGTTTTTTGCTGTTCTGATGTTTCTTCTGTGGGTGAAATATGGATGACAGTCTGCTGTCTTGAGTTTCCAAGGATGTGAAGTTATGAAATATCTCAAAACCCAGACAGCAGCTGTGATCTCTATCACAGTTAGACATCTGGTGTGGAAGATTTTTTTTATTTTCCTGCTGATGATGATTAATGTTCCTCATGGTGGTGTCAAAACAAACCTCTTAAATGTTCATGTTTTTGTCGAGGGAACAACTAGAATCTAAAGCCGGAATGTCCCAAAAGCGACAGTTAAATGCATAAAGTTAGGTTCGGATACGTTGTTTTACCTCAGCTTCTCACGCTTGTTTTCTCCCTTTTTATTCATGTTTCTATTGAGTTGTTGTGTTTCCTAAAATTTTAGCAGAGTCTGGAATGTGGTTTTCTTTCATGATCATGTCTGTTCCCACGCTGCTTATCCGGGCCATGGAATAACATGATAAATGTTCCAATACATGTCATAATATTTATTTTTTGTTACAGAAACAATGTCAGGTGTCCGTATTTGAAGCTTCGAGTACAATTTGCATGTTTTAGGATTCGCTTAAGCTTCAGGGGAAAAGTGACCTCATGTTTCAAATCGATTAGAAAACATCCGATCTGAGTAACATCAAAGAAAAAAATACAATGAAGCTTGAAGCTGCAGAAGAAAAAAGTCAGGGCTGCAGTAAAGTAAATCCAGTCAGACTGAAGTGTTTTTGTTCCTATTTTTGGTGTTTTGCAGTGAGAACCCGCTGCCCACAGTGGAGATAGCCATTAGAAACACAGGTGATGCTGACCAGTGGTGCCCCCTGCTTGAGACGCTGACAGACGCAGAGATGGAGAAGAAGATCAGAGATCAGGACAGAAACACAAGGTCAGTGTTGGTTTGTTCAGTAGACCTCTGTCATAGAGCCAGCTGCTTTTTGGTAGAAAGAGTTCTGTTTTGTTCTGTGTACAGTTCTTCATCATTTCTGTTTTTTATGTCCAGCTTTGATTTTTGTTTTTTTTCTGTTTTTTCTCGATTAGTAATTTGTCTTTAAAATGTGTTTTTTTTTTTTTAAGAATAGCAATTACAGATTCCCGGGGTCTGAGATGAAGTCTTCAAATGTTTTGTTTTGTGCAACAAGCAGTTCAAATGATAATACATTAACTGTGCTAGAGGGATAATGAAAACAGAAAGTACTCACTTTTGAGAAGCTGGAGCCAAACTCAAAGTAATAAATCAGTTATCATAGTAGCTGCAGATTAATTTCCTGTCAATCAACTAATCAATCAATTGACCAACGTTGCAGCTGCCGTCACCATTCAGCTTATATTATGTACCAAACTACATGGCTCTTTCTAGGAAATTTTCCAAGAAATTATGGACCTATAAAATAAAGCAATATCAGTTGTTCAATTACTTGATCAACAGGAACTTTAAACACAACAAATAGATTACCCATGTAAGCAGTTTATCAAAGCTTTAATATTCTCTGATTCCAAAGAAAAAGATTTGTTGCTTTTCTCTCCCTTTTTTCATGTTATTGTAGACTGAATATCCTCCAGTTTTAGATTAGTAAAAAAAGTTGTCAACATCAAGTATTTAACACTTCATCAAATTATTATAGTCGAGCAGAAATTGCCAGGAAGTGGTTCCGGTTCAAGTCTGAGAGAGCAGTGTTTGACTGTTTTATCAGCTGTCTGGGTTCAGATCGGTGGTCAGACAAAACAAAGGAGTATTTCTGCCCATTTTTGAGTTGTCTACTTTTTTCCTGTTTGCTCTACAGGCGAATGAGGCGACTGGCTAACACAGCACCTGCATGGTAGAAGAAGCTGCATCAGCGCCCCCTACAGGAACGGTGCTCATCTGATTGAGGGGATTGATTTTGCAACATCAGCAACGAAGACGTCCTGACGTCCCTCCATCAAGCGCCGGATGTCTCTCCTCCTCCACCGGGTTCTCAGTCAGCTGTTCACCGTGTTTATTTTTATTATTATTGTTAATTTTATGTTATGTTTGGCAAAGCCCCCCGGTAGAAAGTGTCCCTCCTTCGTGTTTCCCCTGCGGCCCTCGGTGTGGAGAAGCTGCTCTCTCACTTTGACCACTGACTCTCGTTACCTAACCACAGAGGGAGAAGAAACCACACAACCAGGCTCAGATAATATATTGTTATGTTGTATTTGTTGTCTTTTTGTACATTTTAATAATTCTTACAAAATAAAAAAAAAAGTGAAAGAGCTCCTGTCTGTTATTGATGTATGAGTCTGCCGTTATTATTTGACTGAGCGGCTGTTTTTTTGTACTTGCAATCGTTTGTATTTCAAAATTGTGATTTGAAAGAGTGCAAAGTTGAAATCTCTCTTTTAATTAACAGTGTCTTAACATGCCGAAGCATGAGATAGTTGAACGGATTGCTGTGAAGTTTTCTAGAGACGTTCATGGTCCCCCTCAGAATACATTTTAATAACTTTGGTGATCCTCTGACTTTTCCTCTAGAGCCACCAACAGGTCAGAGCCTCATTTTACCTAAGTGGATCAGTGTAAAACTAACGACATCCCAAAAGTCTCTGCTCCACTTAAGTTCTCAGCAAATTAGCAGATGTTATGGAGATGATGATGGTGGCCGTGGTAAACATTCTACCTGCTAAACATCAGCATTAATATTAGCACTTAGCCAATTTCCTTACAAAACACTTGTTTTCCTGTCTAAATAAACAATCTTGATGAAAGCTGGAGTCATTACTATATGGAAACCAATTTCCACCATCAAAGTTAAAAAATATTCCCATGGTAAATCATAATTATGAGCTTAAAAATCAAAAACCAAATGATCATAATTCTGACTTTTTTCTCATATCTTTTCAGATTAAACACATTTTCTTGACATCATTTTGTTTAAATAGAAGATGTTTGCAGTTTTAATCCATTAAAACCTTGATTTTTAGTTTTTTGTGATTTTTTTTTTTTTTTATGAATTTAAATTTGTATCTGAGTTTTCTTTCCCCATGATAATCTTACTGTAAATGCTTGTTTTCCACCCTGAAAAATCAAAACTAGTAAGCTATCTCTGGAAACACAGACTTGGTTTCTTGACGCTGACCCTCATCAGTCTCACCACAGCCATGATTAATATTTGCGAGCAGCACTGTGTTATGTGGGATGGTTGTGATGTGTTTTGTCGTCCAGCTCCCACAGGGACTTGTTTGCGGGCTGTTGTGCTAAGCAATTTCCATTTTGTCCCCAGTGTTTGACCCACAAAAGCAGCGGGTGAAAGTGCAGAGTGTGCAGACGGGGCTGATTTCAGGCTGTCGGCAGTTCTGTGGACCAGCAGCGGTGTCACAACAGTGGGCGAGATTGTTGTGGGTCAGTCTGGCTCCCTTCATTTCTTCCTGAGGAATCTGCAACTGTTTTTACTTCTTTAACACAGTTGGAGTGGGTTTTCTAAGGATGTTTTTTATTTTTTCAAATGAATAGCTTTGCGAAACAGTGTCTCTGTCTCCTTGGCTCCAGTTCTGTCCTTAAAAATGACAAAATAATCTTGATTTAAAGGTCAGTTTAGTAACCATGCTTCATCATCTCTTCTTCTTCATCATCACACAGTCTAAGGAAACTGCAGTTAATAATTCCCCCTGTATACCATCACCTGCCATAATGTGATGATCCCCGATAAAGACCATGAGCTAAGGATAAACATTAAAAAAACTAGTTAGTGGACCTTAAAGGGATAGTTCACCACAAGATGAACAATCCCTTTTCTTGTAAGCGAACATGGTTTGTTTACAGTCAGTGGTTCTCATTGTGTTTCTCCTGGAGGTCTTACAAATGTGTTGAGTGCATTTCCTTCATCTGCTTTCCAAGAAACACTAACTGCGTCTGTGTTCATCCCTTGCATTTTGGTAGCCATTTCTCCCTGCTTGTTTAAATTGTGTTTTCTGTCCTGAAGACACTAGACTGCAGTCGTCTTGGCAGATAATTGAGATGTGCTTTTTCAGGCATTTTGTTTTGTTTTTGTTAATGTAAGTGAACACTGCGACACCAAAGTTAACATGCTGAATCTAAACATGCTATTCAGTATCCTGACACACGTCCCCTGTCCTCTTGCAAGGACTCCACAAGTCCACATCCTCTGTCTGTGCTCCTGCCAGCTGGTACCTCGGTGCCGTTAGTCGTCCTGCTGCAGATCTCCACCCTGCTGCTCTTCGTGGAGGGGGCGGTAGTCCGGGTCCTCTGGCTGGTCAAACATGGCCCTCCTGTAAACAGAGAATGGGTCCGCATTAAGATGACAAAAAATTTCTTTGCATTTGTCTGATTGTTCCCTGCAACTTTTGCCCACTTGCCTGTTTCACCAACACGCAAGATACATAAAGTAAGAATTGAAAACGTCCACGAAACATGACGCTGTAAGCAGAGTTTATAAGCAGAATCCGTAAGGCACTAGATTTAAGTGTGAAATCTCCTTTTTTATTCTATTTTTGTACAAGGTTTCTGCAAAGGGAAGCATTTACATGCACAGAGCACTCACAGAAGTTCTGGTGTCATCAGTAGCTTCCTCCCTCCTGGCTGGTTTGGAAACACGTCTTCTAGGAAGTAGTACATGTGACCGACGCTGATACCTGAGGAGAGGAGAGACTCATCTTACATCTGACTGCAGGATGATTTCGCTGGTTGCACGAGTCTTAAGAGTCTGAGAGTCCCTACATCGCGACAACATTCGATTTAGGTCATGTGCAGACCTAAAAACCGGCACTGAATGTATCTACTACAGCAACAAAAGTGGATTAATCCACCTCTGAAAATAGTCCCCAATAGACACAATAAACACTCTTTTCTGCTGTGGGTTGCTAAAAGCTAGAGTCGACAGCTGTTTTCATATTTTTTCTTCTACATTGCCTTTTTAAAAATCAAACTATAAATTTGCTAGTTGTTCTTAAAAATGAACATCCTCAGTACAGTATAACCTATGTGCCTGAAGCTGATAGCCACAGACACAGGAAGTCAGAAAGTACTGAGAGATAGACTAGCACATCGTTGGTTCTGGTCTTTTCAAGGATCCATGGATAAACAGAATAAGGTCTAGTCACATCAGATGTTGTTGGTTTGCGTCTCATACCTAGGAGGTCGACCACGATGGAGTTTCCGAGCAGCAGGGAAAATCCCATGAGAACCCAGGGGAGGAACGGGGCCTGGAAGTTCAGGAGGCCAAAGAAGTTCATGCGTATGAGCGGATGTCTTCTACTCCAGACATACACCAGCATGATGATGAAGGCCTGGCCCAGGAAGAAGACGTTGGCGAACAGACCGAACAGCTGAGGGGCCTTCAGGTTAATCAAAAGTAATCGAGGGGTGGGAGTGTTTGTTTCAGATGGAGAAATCAAATAAATGAGTCAAACTGGTCGAGAGTGGCAGCAGGTTAGATAGCAATTAGAAAAATAAAATATCTTCCACCTTATCTTATGCTTATTGTATGGAAGCCCAAATATATAAAATGGATCAAGAGTTAGGGTTGATAAAAGTAAAAATGGTCAGTCATGGTGTGTTTAGAATCCCTAATAATGAGATAGGAAGTCAGAAACTTGAGTTACTCCCTAAATATTTAAACTTAGTGAGTTAATATTATGAAATTAATAGATAATAACCAAAAAGGTTGACTTGTTAAATCAGATTAATAAATACGGAGTTACTATTTAGTTATTTTACTGAAGGAGTCACACATTTGACTTAGTGTCTCATAACTTCTGACTCCCCAACATTCAGGGTTAGGGTTGGATAAGTTGGATTTAATAATCTCAATTAAAATTTGGTGAGACTTGAGTATTGATTTAAAAATCTAATGACACTATATCAAATATTTAATCAGAATATTGACATAGTAAGGCAAATGTATGACATTTTGAGTCAAACTTCTATTTATCCAAATTTTAACACACTTTTGACTTGATACAAACGTTTTTTTCACCATTTACAGATTTTATTCTTTATTAACTTTAGTCTTTTATATTTGTGGAGGTATTGTGTTTCCACACAGGTACTGCATGTTCTCGCTTATAGTCAGATAAACAGTTTTGGCCTCAGAAAATAAATTAAATAACAAAACATTCCATAAAATGGAATTGTTAGACCAAAGTATCAAAACTACCACATTTCTCTGCCTTATACATGATATTTTTATATTGTTTACTGAATGCCAGTCCCTTCACAATAAAAGCCAACCTACAACATTCCTTTAATTTCGGCTCAGCATGTTTCTGCTCTGGTAACACGCTCAAAGCTGCACTGTCCTGATATTACAGCAGATTTAGTGCTCATTTAAAACTGTCCATGAAACATCACACGGCTCCAGAACATCCCATAAAGCTGCACATTGACCGTTTCACAGCAGCCTGGAGGGAACCAGGACCGTATCATTAACCTGGAATGTGAACAAGAGCTGCGGGCTGCAAACTGCTGAGCATCATCAAAAAGAGACCGACCGGCTGCATGTACAGTAACTCTCAGTACATTTACTCAAGTACTGGACTTAACTAAGAATCTGAAGTAAATATTTCCATTGTATGCTACTTTATATGTCTACTCCATTACAATCTCAGAGGCAAATATTCTTTTATTCTACTACATTTGTCTGACAGCTTTAGTTGCTAGTTACTTTTTTAAATTACCATTTTTAATACCCTTCCTTTACCTCCATTTGTTGATGATTTTAAATATGAATGTCAGTAGATATATGTAACCTTAAACATCTACAGCAGTAAAAGGCAACAAACATATTAATGTAGCAGTAATATTGATCCAAAAACATCAGATGGAAGATTTTCCTGCACGAGCACCTGCACCTTTGATACGTTGAATTAATTAAACGAACAATACTTACATACTTTCACTTAAGTAAGGAACGCAGGACGTTTTGCTGGTGTGGTATTTTCACAGTCTGGTGTTGGTATACTTTTACTTCTAAAGATCTGAACACTTCCCGCTGCCTGCTCTACCTGCTTTTGGATAGTAATCGCCCTGATTTGGCAGAATACACAAAATAACACAAAGAAGAGATTTCTGTCATTGAGCTTGTTGCCAGACCGACCTGAAAGCTGACAGCTCTGAACTGACCGAAACCTTTTCCACCTTAAAGGGTCAGTTCATCCAAATTACAAAAAAAACAACATGTTATTGGTTGTGTTATCTCACAGGGCAGATGATCAGTTTTGATTTTACTTGTCTGGATTTCTTGATTTCTAACAGTACTTTTGGAAAGATACTGAGGATCCTTCTATTTGCAGCACTCCTTCAATATCCCCGTTTCTAAGATTTCTGTCTCCACACCAATAAAATCGAGGCGACTGGCAGGGGAATAGTTTGACAAATGACATTACACCAACAGAAGGCGTTGGCGATAAAAGTGAATCTCAGGATTTTACTGTTTTGTCATTTGTGTGAACTGGCCCTTTAAGGAAAGACTTACATTCATTTCTACACTCTGTTCTTTTGCTCGTCGTGTAAAAGGATACAGTCATCACGATTCCTCCGAACAGGAACATGAAAACAAAATCTGCCGTTCTCCCTCGGAAGCAGCCTTCCTCCAGCATCCGACAGTATCGATAACTTGATTGAGTTAAGGACTCTGTGGCGGATTCTCTCCGGTGATAATGATATTGCTGCGGTTCCAATTTATGGTATTGTTTTCATAGACAGACCGAGATAACCATTCTGTCTTTTGCCAGAGGAAACGCAGTTAAAAGATACAGAAAGATGATGTTGAACACGAAACTGAATCCAAGAGAACCAAAGAAGAGGAAGCTGGTGATTAGGCGCCATATCTGAGAGGAAGAAAGACGAAAAGGTGTAAATATAACAACCCACCACACAGCCAGGGTTTACATGCGTAAATAGTTGATAAAGATGACCTGGTATCTTCTGATGATCAGGTCTGGGTTGAAGTAGAGTTGAAACGGGGTGATGACCTCAAGTTGCTAAAAAGAACAACACACATCTCGAGGTCAATGATCATGAATGCATCAAGACATGCACAGATAATGTGAGCAGAATATAAACATTTAATAACTTTCCATTTGAAGTGTTTATTCATGTCTTTGGCCACAATTGTAACTGTAAGCGGACACTGCTGTATAAACACAGTGAATAACAATAACGTTAAACACAACTTTAAAGGGGCACTACGTAGTTTAGGATAAGAAATTCAAACGAATATCTACAATATTAATAGTAAGAAAAAAAGGAGAAATATTTATCTTTTCCATAACTGAATAATCAAGCTTTTCTCAGAGGAAAATAAGGTTCCTAACACACTGTCTGAAGCTAGAAAGGTGGCGGGGTCCGCCACATATAAACAAAGTAAAACAGTATGAGATTATGTATGTATGACCCAATAAACATTGTAAAAATTATTCATTCACAATCATAATAATGTTTTAAAGTAAGAGATTAATTCTGCACCTCTCCACCACAAGCTCTGTAGATATATTACTATAAAGAGACAAGACACAAAAATGTCTAACTGTTGTACATTTTAAATAATTAACATTTCTAGTTTATATAGCTATGAATGCTCCAAATATAAAACGCGTAGAGATTTTGGACTGATTTAACTATTTCACCAGAAATGTTCAGTCAGCCCTTTGTGGTTAAAAGACTCATTTACTTTCTCAGTAAATAAAAAAATAAAAAAATAAAAAAAAAAGAAGCTGTATGCTGCCCACTGATCATCAATTGATTTGACATTCAAAAAGCACCAGAATGCAAACTGCATCCATCATATTTCAACGTGTCTAGTTTGAAAATCAATAGACTTTCTTAGAGGTTCATTATTTGGTTCATAATATAGATATTAAAAGAAAAACACAAATCAGAGTCAGTGGATTCTTACTTTATCTTAATAATTGATCCCTGTTTATCACAGCTGGAGGTTACAGTTTGTTATCTTCATGTTTACTGAGTAGTAGTAGTTGTTGTTGTTGTTGTTGTTTCTTACCACAGCAGCGGTGGTGAGGACGCAGGCGGTCGTGTAGGCTCGGGTCACCACGGGGATCTGAAAGTACTCCTGAGCGAAGCTGTGAGCCATCGCTGCTGCCGCCTCACTGTCAGCCATGGATTACCCACTGAATGAACAGCACAGGCCCCGCCCCTCCCGCACAGCACCAGCCAATCACGTTCACGTTTCAATTAACACCATCCACCCCGCACACCGAAAACTTTTAACACAACTCGGTGACTTTCAAAAGCCCACAAGTTTGAATGCAGAAGTAGAAATGTGATTTCCTCTTCCTCTCTGACATCTCGGCATTTAACTCCTGTGTCATTATATCGTTCGAAGGGGATTTAGTGTGTGAAATAAATCTCAAAAGACCTACCGGAAAAATAGATTGCGATAATAATTGCACAACACTAAAATAAATGAATGACGATAACATTCACTGGCCATTATTTAAGAGTTTATTCACAAAATTATAAATTGTGGAAAGACAATCAACGTTTGTAAATACAGATATGATCATCTTCATTGACTGTTCGTCTACAAAAGATGTTTCAACAACAGTTTTGTTAAAAAAAAAATAAAATACACAACATCATTCCGTCAAAGCAAAGATCTTTGTTTTCTCTAAACATATTAAAAATATGGATGATTCTAACTCTATTAGACAATAAATGTTTTAAAAACAATGAAATAATGCTATGGACAATATTAATCGGTGGTTGGAAAGTGAACTTTTTGTCTTTCAAAATGACTTTTTCTTTTATTAAGAACAAAGTTTAGCTCAATATTTATAATATTTGCAGTAAGTCCTTTAAAAGAGAATGATATTAAAAGTATGAATTTTTTGTTTGACTTGTTTCCCTGCATCACTTCATGTGGTGAATTAGCTCTAGAGTCAGCAGAGTTTGGTCAAAAGGTTATGGTTTTATTTGAAAGAAAAACAATACGCAGTTACTACAATTCAATGTACAGGGATACAGGCTACATATGAGTAAAAAAAAAATAATAATCAAAGATGTATGTACAACAAACTTTTGCTAAGTTGTCTGTGTATAAATAGTTTTTCGGAGCAGAGTTCACTGATTAACACTTGAAATGTGTTGCAGGAATAATTCAAACAACGACAGACTGAAAAGAAACTACAACGTCTGAATGATGAAAATTGTAACGACTCGTCAGTGTCCTGCACTGAAAAACTAACATCTGATGAACACAACACTTTTTTGCACTGAGCCTTCACATTTCAAGTGCTGCAACCAGGGACGTGGCAGAGGAAATGTCACATTAGCTGGATCAGCGGGTCTCAACCTGGATGTCCTGACCCACAAAGACACAAGTTGTTTCACTATCCAGCAGTGGTGAGAGAAGAATTCAGATCCTTTACGTCAGTAAAAGTACCAATACAACAATGAAAAATAATACTCCATTACAGGTAAAAGACCTGAACTCTGAATCTGACTTGCGTGAAAAGTGCAGAAGTTTTATCTGCAAAATGTGCTTTAAGTCAAACTACTGCAGACGTTATTAGATTGTTAATACTGATGCATCATGCAACCTTTTACTGCTGCATCCAGGTGGAGATATTTGTGTCTACTTTATATACAGTTGTTAAGTTTAGTTGTCAGGCCCCTCCAAAAGGCCACGACATACATCTGAGCTGACTGATTGGAAAGACACGTCTTTTATTACTTTTATGTTTTGTCTTTTTACGGCTCTTTTTTTCTGCCATATTGGATCCTCTGACCTCTTTGAGCCTCAAACTGTTAATTAAATGTGACCATGCGAGACATTTAAAGGGGAAATTCCAAAAGTGTACAAACCAGGAATGTTGGAAACCTCTAGTTCACAGTGTATCCCAGAACCAGACTTCATAGTACTTCTGAACAGGTTTCGAGTCTGTTGTGTGTTCACAGTGGAAAATGAAAATGAAGCACAATCAAACCAGATAGTATGCATACTAAGTATGGTTTTAAGTGTGCTGTTGATGCAAACTATTCTCCCAGAATGCAATGCACAGAGGAAATGGAGGAGCTTCTCACAGCTGCGAAACATTAAAGGGGCTGTGTGGAACAATTTGTTGCAATTCAAATGTATTAATGTAACCCTTTAAAGTAAATTGTGAATGAAGGTGAAACAACAAAACATTTAGATGTTTCAAAATTGCAGTTTAGTTTACGTCCAATCTTGCACACACTGTATAATTTCCAGTAAATATGCTGACTCTTATATACTAACAGTATACTATGTAAATATGTTGTAATTAATAAGGTTGTTTTTAATGTAAAAATGTGATTCTTAAAAGTAATTACAAATACAGCGGTCAGGTAAATGTTGTGCACTAACAGAAGAATTTTGTTTCTGACAAGAAGTGAAGTAGAAATGAGCAGAACATCTAAATAGAACATAGTACTTCAAAACAGTTCTTGAGTAAATGGAATTTCCACCACTGCTATCACACCAATGATCTGTTTGCCTCTGGAGCATCAGTTTGTGTTTTTGGAGTAACTTCCTGACCACGCTGAGAGCCACTGATCCACGCAGCAGTCGCTGTCCCTGAATGTGCCACACTGACCAGCCTGAATAGAGCACCATGTCATAATATAGAGAAACAAAGAGTTGATCATGAAACATGAGGACATTCTCTGAGGATGTCGGACACTTCCTGCAGGGAGAGAGTGTTGCGCTCTAGATGGCGCCCTGGAGCTTTTTTTTTTTTTTTACTGCCACAGAGGCCTGCAGACTGATGAGCAAGGCTTCACACCAACATGCTCAAAGTACAAAATCAAAGTATGACACAAAGTGATGTTATCATCTTCCGTTCCCATATGAACAGCTAATGTCTTTTTTCTGTTTTGTTAGGGAGAAACATTGGAAATCTAAATCTAAATTAAATGGAAATGATCCTTTAATGGCACCTGACTGCAGAATTGGTGCATCTGTTTATCTCGACGCAACCAATTCCCAATATACACATAACACCAGCAGATGGGATCTTGCTTAAATTTGCATTTTCCTTCCGATATTCAAGAAATTCCGTTGAAATTTGCTCGACTAGTGGTGACAATACAGAGCACGGGAGTGAGTGAGAGATTCATTTCTGAATGAGAAATCCCAAGTGATGTGACGGCTGACGAGGAGACATTTAACTGATAAAGAGCACAAACACACACACAAGTCCATAATGCCTGGTCAAAGGTACAACAAACATTCTTTATGCAGATTAAACAACGTTTCCAAAACTCTGTGTAATAAAAGAGCAACTTAAAAACAACATAACTTCATTTCTGGTCAGTGTGAGTCAGGTTGGCAGTGTGAAGCACATCCTTAAAGAGCAAAGTGTGGCTGAAAATTGTGTTTACCAACCGATCATGTTGACTGATTTCACTTCAGGGTTTAAAGTTAACTCTGATAAATCTACCTCCGCCATAAGTTTGATGTCACTCTTCAAACGCCTGAGGATCAGCAAGTCCATCCATGATAAAGAAAAAAAACAAAAAAAACAGTTGAAATGGAAAGCATCCACTACAGGGGAGACAGTCAGTACTGGTTCTGTCTGTGAACCAAAATCGGTAAAAAAAAAAACTGAATTTCAGGCTCAAAGACAGGAGGTGAGAACGATACGGTTCACATCAGCATCACACATCAATAATACAGGGCCCAGATCTCAGCCGTGTGGTGACAAATGTGCAAAATAAATATGAGTATAGCTGCACAGGAGGTGCCAAGTCTGAGGAAACATACCTTGGTTTTTCCTGAGAAGAAGGTGTAACTGATCTGAGTATCAATAAATGGAGTAAAGCATAACCAGATTTGAAAGGAGATCGTCTCATTCCCCTTGAGCATACAAACGTCTGTTCCAAAAAAAATTCCTCTTCATTGTTAAAAAAGAAAAAGAAAAAAAAAGTTAATCTGATTCTCCACAGGTTAGAGACTCACACGTTTCTACAGCCGAAAAAATCCACGCCGATGTATCGAGGGTAGCCCTCCAAAGAGTTCATGCCGACTGGATCGAATTTCCAGTACTGTCGTCCTTGGATAAAGTGAGCATAGCCTGAAAGATAGAAAACACAGTGAGAAATCGGAGGGTAAATAATCAGTCTCAAAGTTTTCTTCTTCAAAATCCCATTGTAACTAACGTTAAAACTTTTTAAATCCAACAATAACTCTTTGTTCACTTGTTAGGTTGTTGTTCTCTGGACCGTACCATAGATGTCCCTGAAAGTGGCATCCACATCGCTGGGGATGCCGCTCCAGTCCTGCATGCTGCGTGGGTAGACGGACTCAACCCGGTTCTCCCGGGGGCTGAACCTCCAGTAGCTGCCTGCCTTGAAGAAGTAGGTGTTGTAGTTGGAGTCGTGGCCCCAGCGCAGTGCCGCCTGGATCCCGGACACCGACAAACCCAATCTCCTGATGGACTCCGGTCCACTGATCTGCCGTTCAGCATCAAACACCCAGTAGTTCTCACCTGCCGAGATGGTGAACAATTAATATGTTTCATGTTTTCCATTCAGTTTTCTTTGTCTTAAGTGCAACTGGTGATATTTTGACTAAAAACTTTGACATAAACATTATCTAAAGTGTCTTATCTAAACTTTGTGAACTGAGTGAAAATACTTAGAGTCTCCTAAATTATAGAATGATGGCGGTGCATGGAGGAGGAGGACCTGCTCCCTCTATAAATACTGAAGGCTCCTTCTAAGGTAACAAAAGAACAATATTTTGTAAAGTTTTCCATTAAATAAAAATTGCTGAAAAAAATTCATGTCTTGCTCCATTTCTCATCTGTACACCAGTAACAGGCCTAACAGTGGCAACAAAAAAGGCAATTTTTAATGGTATTTTAGAGTTCATATTTGTTTTCTGAATGGTCGGTTGGAGCTGCAGTGTAGCTTATGCCCAAACCCAACCAAAGTCAGAGATTTAAGCCTGACAGCATCTGTGTTTCCTGTTGAAGGGTTTTTAAACAAACTGTAGTCATAAAATGACTTAATAAAGTTTTTATAAACACCTAACTCAGATTTGGTTGAAAACACACACGTTTGCTCATACTACCTTAACCACATCCAGTGGAAATGTTGACATCAAGACTTCATTGCAATCATTTCACAGCTCTGTGTTAATTAACATTTTACACCGGTTAAAACACGCCTTGAAGCACATGATACTTTATGATCCTGTGCTCACAAGAAACCATAAACCACATAACAGCAGCTCAAACATCGCTGCCCACCTTGAAAGAACCAAATATTCCCTGACTTGTCTTCAAAGGCGGCGTCAATGTTGTCGGGAATCCCCCTCCAGTGACGGGACGCCAGCGCTGGGTAACCGCTCTGCAGAAGCCCATCCCTGATTCGCCACACGTATCCCGACTTAAAGAAGAACAGCTCCCCCCGGATCATAGACACGGCATCAAAGTCCGTCTGGCAGGCGTCGGGCTGGGAATGACACAGATCACTTGTTCACATCCACATGCTAACGTTTCCAGAAAGAGCCATTTTATTGCAGCGGGATCAAGTGTTAAGTATCCGTTTTATTGTCTGAAAGGATCCCAAAATAAAGTAAGGAGGGTTTTTGTGTTTCTCAAGGTCCAGTGAAACAGTCTCAGTTACAAGTTTTACCAGAGAAAATAAGTGGGACCTTTTCCGAGCGCTCGAATGTGAGAAACTCTTACGGGACAAAAAAAAAGTTTTGCCTTAAACTGTCATTTATCATCTTTGGTTCAAAAACACAATCTTGTGTGATGTGGTGTTGCGTCATAACCACAGAAACCACTGCCCCTTAAAGGATGAGGCTGGTGGTATATACTTTTCTTCTTGTCAACAAATTGCATAAAACTGAGTTGATCAGTATTCCCTGTGGATATCACATTCCTCCTTGATATAGAGTTCCATTGTTGCCCAAAAACTATGAAAAACACATGAATGAGACACCAAACGTGGATCAATCCACTGATGAAAATAGTCCCCAACAAATGCATTTTTCCTCTTGTTAGTGTGACATTTGTTAAAAGCTACAGTGACCAGCTATTTTAGGAAATTACTGTTTGACTCTCTTTTTTTGGGTTAGGGTTAGGGTTAGGGAGTTGTTTTTAATTAAGTTTAACACCCTCAGTAGGAACCTATGGGCTTGGAACTGAGCGCCAGAGACAGGAAGTGAGAAAGTGTTAAGGGACGGAATAAAATAATTAGATTTTTGCTATTTCAGTGGGATTTGTTGACAGCTTCACATGCTAACTGCAGTGTTTAGACCTGAATGCTAACATTTACATGCTCTCAAGCACAGTGCTAACATGGTGTTTATCAAGTTTACCATATTTCCAACCTTAGATGAGGCTGTTCGCTTGCTAACATTTGCTAAATAGCACTAACCCTAAGGCAGCTGAAGCTGACTGGAATGTTATTAGCTTAGCAGGTATTTGGTTATAAACTGAAATATCAAACAAACTAAAACCTCATGGTGGTGCTACAGGAAAAGCTATCTTGGGGATTAGCAAAGTTTCATTCCGTGGAAAGACTGAATGTCTGTACAAAACGTTGTGGCTATCCATCGAATAACTACATTCAGAAATTTCAACTGGACCAAAATGGTGGACCAAGCAGTCGACAGGCCAAAGCGTATCTGCACACTTGTGTCAAGAAACAAAGAAGAAAGGCTAGTGTGCAGATAAGCTTTGGTACATTTTTGTGATAATGCAATATTAATGAAGAGGTTTTATTCTCTATGGTAACACATGGTAGAAAGTGAAGTTTATGTACATGTTTTTTTATTTATCAGCTAGCAGGTTCTATGTAAATACTGTGAAAACTTTTAAAATCTTCAATCCATGGAGAAATTCACAAAGCCTCCATTAAAAAACTTTGTCTTCAAACGAGCTGTCAGGACTTTTGAAAGTTGTGATGTTCCAACTATACAGTCATCGCCCTCAGCCGTGAACACGTCTGCTCAGGCCTGTGACAGCTAACCAATCAGGGTAGACCGGGCTTTTCAGGAGTAGGTGCCTTAAAGAGACAGGCAGTAAAACTGAACGGAGAAAAATAATTGCATTTTTCAGTATTAAAGGATGTAAACATCTTGTAGTAGAGACTCCACATAAAACTTCGAACCAGAAAATAAGCATAATGGGACAAATAACTTTCCACTTGCCCGGTATTGTGATTTTCATGCCACAGCCATTTTCCCTCTGTCAAGTTAAGAGTTATTTTAAGCTTATGCGCCATTTTTCATTCAAACTGTCAAAGTCACCCCATGATTGGATCTTTAAGTGTTGCATCAGCTCCACTCACATTCGGGATGATTTCATTGGACTCTGGGTTTGATGGAGGTGGAGGCGGGGGTGGTGGCGGCGGTGAGGGCAGGACTTGCGGGTGAGGTCCGTACAGGTACTGGATGCCTTGCCTGTCATCCTCGCTCAGCCTCAGCGGGTAGGAGAATGAGTAGTATGCGGACATGATGGCTCCCTGCTCGCGGGAGTGTTGCAGGCCCAGGACGTGCCCGAACTCATGGGCAGCAACCTGGAGAAGGTCTGTGCCTGCAGGGACGGTAGAGAAGCCTCAGAGGATGCAACCACACCTGGTTCAAATGTTGTCTGAAAATAGTTTGAGGTCTTTGTTTTGACCTGCTTGCAGCGGCAGACGGTGGGGATTTTGCTACAGTGCCTGAGACGGCAAAGTGTCAACAAAGTACCTCACTGCTGCCTCTTACTGCTCCATCTCATATCTGCTTCCCTGTCACACACTGATAAGAAGCCTGTCTTACAGATGCATCAGATAGATTTGACCTTTTTTTTTCCCCTTGCTGTGAATCATGATCATTTTTGCATCCAAGGAATATTGGTAGCACTAAATAAAATCAACAGAGATTGAGATTTAGTACAGTATGTTTTAAGTTATATCCTGAACAAAGTTAAAAAACCATGACAGACATCTTCTACAATTTGACTTGCGTCTTAAACTGGTTACGTATTGGCCAAAATGTTTACTGCACGTGAAATAGGGAAAATGAGGAAAAATGAAACAAAAACAGATTGATTGCTAGTTTCAGGAAATTATACAGTAATTAAAACATCATTATGAATATTACACTAAATTTCCTCTTGAATCCTACACACTGGATCTTAAACATACAGTAACCCCCATCCTAATTATGTATGAACGCATCTATTGGCCCTGTTGACCTGGTCTGTTCTGGTAACTGTTATCCTGTTTATTTGGCAAAAGTAAAAAGAAATAAATGTTGATTAAACTAAGAAAAACAACCACCTGTTAACAAAAACCCCCCTCTCTTTGTCTTCACCCTCTCAGCCAAACACTCACCCATGTGGTTTCCGAGGGTCCATGACTCGTCATAGTCGAAGTGAATGTCGCCCTGTCGGTGCGTTTTGGGGAAGAAGGCGTGAGCGAGGATCCCACCTGGGCCGTCGAAGGGAAGATTGTCTCCATGCCAGTACCTGCAGGTCCGTGAATCAAGCGCTCTGATCAACATTAACGCCAATCTGGTGGCTTAAAGCATGATAGACTCTACAAATCCAACTTTTTACAACAGCTTCAAAACAATTTCAACCAGACGCATCAACCATTTTACTCCGATATTTATCTTTATCTATTTATCTCTGGCTAATTGTATAATTCAACTCCGGAGATTTCCTGTTTTTGTGGGGGGTATCGTCATACATTTTCATTGTTTGCCTCGCACAGCATTTTCCATGTTTCCCACCACATTTCTAAATTCCCTTATTTTTTATGTGATAATTAGATACTTCTGTGAGGGTGTGTGTGGTTTGTCAACAAACATTCACAACATCAGTCCCTGTTTTTGCGACTATGGAACAATTCTCCGAAGGTGCATTTGTGCAGCAGGGCAAACAAAGACTGCTGCGACGCGACGAACAATAAAGCTCGGATCAAAAACATGATTCAGGAGGGGAAAAACACGAATTCGCTGCAGGAAGAACAAAACATGCAACATGAAAGAGAATGAGTCATTTCAGAGATGACACAGATCCCTCATCCGACTCTAGTTCTGTATCTGGTTTGTATCTGTCATTTCTTGCTCTGCTATCTCTTGTTTTTTATCTTCGAGGCTCTCTGAGATCTCTGTCAAAATCCAATTTGAGCTTGTTTGATTCTGCCAGTCTAAACTCATAAACAAATTGAAAATGTTTGATTCCCTGCCACTGTTGACTGATGTGCAATGGTGCCTGGCATAAACATTTTGTTGAATAGATAATGTGAGTAAATGTTGGATGGAGCTTCTGAACTGTGACGACAACACGAGTTAAGAATTTAAAGAATATGTAGGAAATCCAGCATTTTATCAAGAATGAGTGACCATCATTCTTGTGATGCATGTAATTGAAATCTAAAATGCAAAGTATTTCTGCATTTGAAAAAACAGTGTTAATCCTTTTTTCAGACAAATATAACAAACATCCGCTTGTTTCAGATTTCTGACTTACAAATTAGTCAGTAGCTTTATGTTTTGGACAGTTTATCAATTTTAAAGATGATTTATGGACAAAATGATTAATCGGGTTCCACAGAAAATAATCAGCAAAAATCTTTCTGGTTTTCAAGAGGGAGCAGCTTGTCGAGGCTATAAATCAGACCACTGGTGCATCGAAGATCAATAGTTCTCTCGGTCAATAAATTTGTTCTTCAATCTCGCCTGAACTTGTTTTAAGGATTATTCTGTTCAAATGTATAATTTTTTTTTGAGTGTCAATACAATGAGGCTGCGCTTAAACACATCAGTGGTATGAGCACAATGCTTTTGTGTTAGCATGCTAACGCGCTCACATTGATAATGCTAGCATGCCGTGTTCACCACGTTCATCATCTTAGCGCAGCTTGTACAACGCTAACATTCGCTGATTAGCAGTAAACACATTTACAGGATTTAGGTCATTAGGTTTGTTGCTATTTGATCGAAAACAGCAAAGAATACGGGTCAAATCAAAATATTGAACTGATGATTGATTATAATTGGTTATTAGAATTCATCTTGAACAGAAATATCGCAACGGAATTTCATGGAAATCCCTCAAAAAGTTAAAATCTAAAATGACTTCTCTGTTCTGTTGCTTCAAAGTAAATAAACTCCTTTTCAGTAATATCTGCTTGTGTTCAGGCTCATTTTATAATCATGTTTTAAAGATGTTTTCTTTTTTTTTTTCACGTCTCAGTCCTCCCACCTTGTGAAGTCGATGCGGATGTCGGCCCTCCCACTGCGGATCTCTGTGAAGGTGAGCGGGGTGACATCACTCCAGATTTTCAACGCTTCCCGGAAGACACGTCGAACCTTCTCCTCGTCCATCTGCCAGGGAAACCGGACAATCCTGTGGGAGAGCGGTGCAGGTGTGAAACACACATACACACAGGATGTAGAGTAAAAGGGGACCACCGGCCTCGCGGGCCTCCCTCTAATCTGATATCTGCAGTCGTCTCATCAGCAGGGAGGTGTGCTGTTACCGACGCCCTCAGGCACGCTAACAAAACACTGCATCATGATCTCCTCCCTTTCCTTCTGGATAAAACCACCCAGTATGATGAGTGAAAAAAAAGAAGAGAAACCTCCTTATCTCTCCAGCAGGATGCAGAACACTTCATAAATTATGTGGAGTATCAGGTATATATTCAAACCTCAAATACAACAGATACTGCGGCAGCAAAATTCAAGAAAAAAGCCTTACATTTAAGTTTGGAATAAATCATCATGAATGGTCAACATAATCAGTTGTTAAGATGGACTCTGGTAACAGTTTATCTCAGTGTGTAAAAGAGGCCCCAAGTTTAACCCTGTTATTAAAGGTGCAATGTGGAAGAATTGTACTGTGCATAAAAACATTGAAAAAAATAACAGACTCTGAAAAATACAGCCACTTTGACATCATGTGATGCAGCGAAATCTAGTGAAGTTAGCATGCTAACCAGCTAGCACTGGTCTGTTCCATGGATCTAACTAATAAAATCTGCACACAGCTTTGGAGGCAGAGCCCCATTGGTCCCTGTGAAAGCAGCGCAGTGGTTCATGAAGCCAACAGAGCTCAACTTCTGCGGTAAATTGCCCGATCTTCCTTATTGTGCAGCCCAAGAGTGTTGGCACGAGAGACTTTGGCCAGCTGAGCTGGCCTACTTGTGGTTTAACGCCTGGCTAACTTGAATAAAGATAAAAATGAATTGATTGGCAGCACTTTATTGGAGTCAATGGCTCAAACTGTGAAAGTGAAATGAGTCATTTCGTAGGAGCTGTGATGCTTAAAAGTATGAATCCACCTGTTTACAGTCAATTATTTCACAATGTGAAAGAAGTATTTTTGGGCCACAGTGCATCATGCAATACTGTCAGGAAAAAGTATGGCCACTTTAAACGTTGCTTCCAAATGAACAGTCAGTTTGTAAGTAGTTCCTCACAGGAGGGTAATTGGTCAAACCACTGTTGTTTGGCCAAAAGCTGATCACGTGATCTAGTAAATCCAGCCACTTTGTAAGTAGTAGTAAGAATAGTTTGACATTTCTTGGAAATATACTTGTTGACTTTCTGGCAGCCAGTGAGATGAAAAGATCCACACACCTCTCATGTTTATACGGTCAGTACGAGTCTACACATAACTTACGACATAATGCAATTTTCAATTTTATGAACAAAGAAGTGTAAAAATGCCAATTTGTTGTTTTACGGTGGGTTACTTGTGATGAGTTTCTGGTTCCAGCCAAGAATTTGGCTCTTTCTGTCCTAAGTAAATAAACAGGAAAATTAGTTCACTTTAGAGGTACTGTCAGACAGATTTTGTTACCCCTGGTCAGAGACAGGCTAACTGTTATAAATCTGTGTGCTATGATAGTTGATGATTTGTTACGCACATTTCCGAAATGTCAGAGTTTTCCTTTTACCGCCAATAACAGTGTGTAGCCTGTCACAGTGATGAAAGACACATGTAAAGGAATTGTTAAGTATTTTGGGAAATACGCTCCTTTGCACTCTGTCAATGAGATGAGAAGATTGAAACCTTGCGTATGAAGCTGCCGGGACATGTTCACACTGTACTCTGCAACGTTTTCTGGCTATGGCGTGGGTTACCAATAGTCACTGGTGCACACAGGTGTTGCTTTTGGCATGACGGTGACTAATTTATAAATCTTAGAGAGTTTCAGTTGCTGGTTCTAACTTCGAGGGAAATCTGCTGCGTCTTTTTACGGTACAAGACAGGAAGAAGGGCTGTCGGCCCAGAGCATGTCAGTTTAGGAGCAAACAATATATGTAGGCTGTTAGCAGCTCTTGTCTTTTTTCATGCGAGGAGGGTCAAGGGGACAGGAAGTAGCAGGGTTTATGGGAAATGTGGTTTTAATTTAGACAAATAAGCAATAAAAACACCACTGTCATTCCTCTCAACCACTGTCTCTTTTGTTTACATAAGGTATATACTATAGGAGCAACGGTAGAACTGAACCATCTCACTTTATGAAAAGTGTCCATTTAAACTCAGGTGTATAGAGCAGTACCAACACACTCTGCTTTAAAAAGAAATGACAAAAGAATTATTCCCGTTTCATCGTAAATTTGAAGTTTGCATACACAGTGCAAAGCAACTTCTGCAAAAGGTGTAAATATTTGTGCAGGTTGCCTTAAGAAAGCACAAATGGATTTTCCTCCGTGCAAAGTTCACATATAGGTTGAAATCCTTGGGCTTATCTGTGGATTAAGTTGAGGCAAGTTAAGTCAGTTTCATGTATATAGCCCAATATCACAAATCACAAATTTGCCTCAAGGGGTTTTACAATCTGGACGGCATATGCTCCCCTTGACCCTTTAAGATGAAGAGAAACTCCCGCAAAACCCCTTTTCACACAAGAAAACCTCAGCAACAGAGGATTAGATTAGATTAAATATAAAATATTTTCTAAATGAGTCATCAGTGGCACATTCTCGAGCTGCAAACAGGTAATTACAGCAGGATTTTAAGGAAGGATAATACACTCATTCTTCTTTGTCTCTCTTTACTTTCTGACTCCCCCCTTGACTCTTGCTGTTTCTCTCAGCCAACTTTTAAGGTTTCCCACAAAGTCGTAATAGCTGTCATTATTTCATGTATGTGTTGCTCCGTATCTCACCTTTACATTAATATAAGGCCAATGGTGGCAAAAAAAGCAGTTTTGTGGGTGGTTTTAATAGTATTTTAGAGTTTGTAACATCCTGAAAACTCATTAAAAATGTTGACGACTCATCCTGCACTCGGAGGCGTGAATTCATTTTCTGTCCAATAAACTTGTTAGTTTATGACGCTGCCGTTAATGTTTAGAAAGAGGGATGTAGCCTATATTCTGCGCTATTGGCTGCTTCCTGTTTTTACAGGAAACATGTAAATATGCTGATGTGAACGGCCCTCCATTAGCCGTTTCATGGGAACTTTAAAAACACCTAACAAATATGTCGTTACATGTTTTCAGAAAGTCTCAGTTGTTTGCCAAAAACAGCTGCTCACTGTAGTGTTTTAGCAAACACACATGATGAAAGAGTGCATTTGTTGGGGACTACTTTCAGCAGCAGATTAATCAACATTTGGTGCTCTAGTGAGTATTTGGGGCAGCAGGACTGTGTGTGAACAGATACATTCACTGTATCACGGAACTGTAAAAGATGACTGCCACCAGACTTATGACTCAAATGTGTAGAATGAAGTCTTCAACTACGACTGGAAAACAGAGCCGATGAAAAGCCTGTTTCAGCCAGCCTCCTCTCCTGCGACTGCTCCCTAACAAGCTCTGTCCTCTAACGTTTTTCAGTCACCTGAGAGCTTCTTTTCAGTTTCGTTACCGACCGTTAAAGCAGTTTAAACGACTCTGCTCTCAGCTGACCCAGCATGACTTCACGTGTCATGCCAGAACATGCTCCCAAATCCTTGCTGATTCTAAATAAAAGGTAAACACAGGGACTCATTAGCGTGGCTCCACTCTCTCAACACTCATATTTTAGGCATTTAGTAAGGACGGTGGCCCTGTTAGATCATGCAGAAGTGTAGTTTAACCTCGCAGGTTGTTGCCATGGTCCTGGTTAACAATGTCACTTTGTCAGGTGTCACTGAGAGCGCTTCATTGGTCCGATCCAGCTGAATCTCATTAGCCTGTGGTCGGTAAAGAGCTCCGCCTCCCCCCGTTCTTTCTCTCTGTCTTAATATAGTGTTACGTTAAAGAATGACTACAATGAGGGGACCCCAGGAGACACAGACAGAGAGGCAGCAACCAGCAGAGGACTGCCAGACACTCAATGGTGCCAAGGCATCAGATGAAAGAAAACCAGCACCCGTTTTTCCGAACATAATTTCAAGACTTAAGTACTATAATAGGCCTTCACATTTGACATTTTTTCCCCTCAGATCATCATTCAATGTGTCTAAAATCTAGTAGATCCCGCCTGTAATAGAGTTGTAATTAACAGATCAAGATCTTTATGACAGGAGGTGATGGTGCTCGTACCGCTTTTGTCCACAGGGGCTGCCAGAATCAAGGAGAAATTAAAGATTCTTCATAGCTGCTTTAAATCTTACATGAATGGATTTTTTTCATCAGTTTTTTTTTTTTATATCTTAGACTGTCCTTTGCTGCACAAATAAAGCATTTTCAATTACATTTCAGGCATGAATGCAAGTTTAGCAAGCCAGCTAGTGGGAATATTATGAAAATATTAAAACATTTCTCTTTTGATTCAAAGTCCCACAAGAAATTGAGACAAATTATAAAAGTTCATTTCCTTAAATACGCTCACTGATCAGCACTGAGTGTGCTGGGTGTGTAGCTCTGCAGATCTGTACCTGTACGTGAGGTCTGTCTTTTCCAAACGTCCTCCGTACAGGACGAAGCGTCTCTGGCGGTGTTGCCCCCGGTAATGCATCTTCTTCTGGTTGGGGTAGTCCGGCACGCCACAGCGAGGTCGGTTCCATGTGTTTGAGGCGCTGGTTGTCAAACTCGTCTCCTTTACTAAATCCTGAGCATGAGGAACCTTTCCCCTTTTCTTCAGGTCGGGGAACTTTTCAGAGACCTGGAACAAATGCAAAGGTGCAGGAATAATTAAACATATTTTATGCTGTGTGCTCTTATTGACTTGATGTACAAATATATATGTATATATATATATATATATACATGTATACACAAGACTATAAGATGTAGGTCGTTTCTTAGCCATTGTTGCTGGTAAGCTAACTGTGAACATGCTAACCAGCCAGAGACGTTTTATCGTTAGTGAGTCACAATAGCTCTCTGCTTCCTTTGAGCTAACAAGCTGATGAAAGCTTGGTCAGTAAAGGCACAATTAGCTTAAACGGTTTAATCAAAGGATATTTTTGTACCATTGACATATGTTTCATAATCAGTAGTCGAGTTTTTACACACCATATAGATGTTAGATGAGACAAACGATCAGAGAAAAAAAGCTCCCAGAGATCCAGTCAAAGAAAGTTCCCGAAAGCACATGTCCAAAAAGTCACAACATCTAACTTGCATTATGACTCAATGCCATAAAATGTTTTATTTTCTGTGTCCTCAGTTCTGGTTTAACTGGGTGTGTTTGCTCCGAAGGCGATCTTTCTTCGTTTGCTTATGTAGGTCATTCAGAGACGTCGGTATCAAATTGAGACTGTTTCATAACCAGTCAAACTTCTTGTAGTAGGTTTAATGACAGCACACATGAGCCACGAGGTCACTGAGCCACGTACTTTGCCCCAGTTTAAGAGACAGTCGGTCCCAGGGTGTTCCATTATCCTTAATGCATCCCCGCCAGATCCAGAGGAAATGGCTCTGCTCATTTCCACGGAGCAAATTACAGAGGAGAGCCATCCCAACCCAGCTCCTCATCTGACTCAGTCCCCCGCCCTCAACCGAACCACATCTTCGGTGCTACACTTACAAGGAACTTTTGGGTGTTCTCCTGCTTCTATCAACAAAATTATGAGCATTTCCTTTTTCCGCTGCAGCTCAGAAAACCTGTGGGAAAAGACGCTATCGATATATTGTGTTGAGATTAAAGTAATTAACTCCATCATCAGATCCTATTCCCACTGCTTCGCTCTTACATAATCCTTCATTCGGTGACGTGCAGGTAAATGGACGCCTAAAGCTTCTTAACAACAATGACATTTGGTGAAAATTGCATAATAGTTGTTTTAACGGCATTTAAACGACTATATTTCAGTGTTGAGGAGGGTCGTAACTACAAATTAAACGCACACACTCCTTCCCCACACTCTATTCAACTTTTTTAGCAGCAATCTCTGCTGTATCTGCTCGCCACACTGCCGACCTGCAACCTGCAATGGCACTGGACCGGTGTACTTCATCAGACTGGCTTCTCTGAAGGCGGAACAGCTCTGAGTTTTAACTTCTCTCTCGGCTCTTTTTGTAATCGTCACTTTTCTTTTGAACAACCGAGCGCGACACCATGAAGGGGTTTCAGGAAAGACTGAGAATGCGTGCTTTCGATTTCCAACACCTGGCTAAATGTTTTTTTTTTACCAAAGAATTGATAATCCTGATTTTACTGCACAGGTGAACAAGATTAAAAGATCACAGCTTGTTCAGTGTTTGATATACTTGACAGGCCAGGGCCAGACTACATCTGTAGGTGCTAAAACTCGTGCAGACCAGCTCTGTTGCATTTCTACTATATTTTTACACCGACTCCAAAGCTGCAGAGTCTCCAAGTAGTCAACTATGATGTGTGAAGTCACCACCGAGCTGACTCTCTTTTAGTTAGTTTCAGTGAATCTCTTTTAACTCTCTGTATCTGTATCAGGGAAACCTAAATTTGTCCAATTAGAATAGACCTGTTTAACCTGCCAGTGAGATCTCAGGGAAGAGTCAGGCCGAACCTTTGGTCATTTATAACGGGCAGGTCCTCAGGAAGGCTCATGCTTCACTGGACTGCCAAGACCATTCGCTCCAGAGGGAGTTTGGGCGATTGCCACCCGTTTTAGGGCACCTGTTCAGAGGAATAAAAGGCTCCTTATCTCTTTTATCCAAAGTACTATGGATTTACGTAATAGCAATCAGCACTCCTGCACTAGTTATGTGATTAAATGTCGATTGTAGTGTCCTTAATGTAACCCTTGCTCAATGCCAAGATTTATAAACACAGTGGGAGTATGAAGACAACCTTGAACCTTAGTCACCAGATTAAAACTGATGAGGCAGTCTTTTGTTTCCTCTAACAGCCCAGAACATCACAGGTACCCATCTACAGAGCATCAGTGACACTGGTGAACTGAAAAGTCTCCAAAGTCTGTTTGGCTGCAATCTGGCAAAAGATACAGAAGTATCCGCTGCCGTACCACCAGATGCTGAGAGAACGAAACATTATATATGTTCTTTAAAACCTTGTTTAAAGAATGACAGTAAATTGACCTTGTACCTTGAAACTATTCTACAAAAAACATGCACAGCACCAGGATTTCAGTTTTGGATGGAGTAATTCTGTGCTGGGCGTTTTACTTACAAAAGTTAATACTGACAGTTCGTTTGACCAAATTTCCAACTGGTAGTCTCACTAAAACAGAAACGACTGACATACTGTGGAAGGCGACTAACACATGTCATTGATTATGACACTCTTTAATTCAAATTTGCTCGGATTGCGCAGAAATTAAATCTTCTGCTAAGCTGCAGCAGATCATTTCAATTCAGTGACAGGAAACCAGCTGGAACTTTCCTTGTAATACAATACAATAACCCGCTATTTACTCTAGTATCATATCATCATAACATAATGTTCGGGGTAGTTTCAAAGGAAATTTGAGGTAATTATTGTGGTCACTTGGTGGTAATTTTGAAGGAAACATGTTACTTGGTAATTACTGCCTACGTACCATGAAATTTGTGGAGCTTTCGTGTAAATAAAGTAAAGTGTATTCCTACACTGGTAATCTGGCTCCCTAAAGACACAGAATAACAAGTCAAAACCAACTCTCTACATAGAAGTGCTTGTATCCTCATGTTTACAACTCATTAAGTCTGTGTTATCAGAAGATGCACTAGAAGAAATCCAATCCGAGAAAGATTTAATGATACAGAGCCTTTCCGCCCCGACAAGAAGACTGCCCAGGGGGAAATACAGTCAGCTGTACGCATTAGTAAATTTTTTAAAATCAGGCTTACAAATCCTACATCAAAAGCCCAACGATAACTCCCTATAGATCCATAAGAACTTTAATAATAGCAATAAAACTGTCCGTATGAGTGAAGTCACAATCATGTTTTTGTTGTGTTTAAACGAGCCTGCCTCACTCAGCTCCGCAGGACTCAAACCATGTCGCTGTTGTAGTTTAAGGGGAACAAAACCCAGCAGGATTCGTGGAATGTGCTCCAGACTGCAGAAACACAGTGACTGATGGGTCTGGATCACAGAGCAAACAGTACACACCTCCCTGAGCCCCCCACCTCTCCACCTCCTGTGTTTCACTTTGTTTTGAGGGGATTTCAGCTGCTTACTCTGTCGCACAAAGTACTTACTCACATTGGGGGGGAGCTTTTTGCCCATGTCCTACAGTTTTCCCTAAATGGCTTGTTTGTGTTGTTAAATGAGCTAAAAGAGATGTGGCTCCCAAACTGGAGATCGCTTGTCGTTCAGCTTCTTTCAGCTCTTTTTTTTCTGGAGGGGGGTTTTCTGAGATGAGTCCGATCTGATGTTTGTCTCTCTTAACTGTTATCTGCAGTACAAACGGACAACAAAAACCTCTGATAAACACAAAAGCCTAATCACAGTGTAAAGCAGGTCTGAAATGTATCGACTTGAAAGCTACGAGAAACTAGCATGGAATTCAGTCGCTATTTGTTTAACCTTGGAGACGCCGAGTGAGCCTAACAGTCCTGTAGCCGCCACAGAGGACAATGAGTTCATGTCCTCAGTATTGTTCATTGGAATTTAGGGATTTCAGTGACCCTCGGAGGAGTTCACCTCATACACTACAGATTCATGTGCGTTTTTAGGTTTCTTTGAATGCTTTAAATGCGACTTATTCCGGTAAAATAATGAAGTTAAATTTAAATTTGGGATTCAACATTTGTCATAATGTCCTCCGACCTTAAAGGGGCTATTATGCAGTTTTGTAGTATTTCGATGTTTACAATAACAACGAGGAAATAACACAAACTCATAAATATTCATCTTTTCCATTACTGAACAAACAAGCTGTTCTCAGAACACTGGTTGAAGCTAGAAAGGTGGCAGAGTCCGCCACATATGAGCAACGTAAAGCAGTATGAAAGTGTGTTGTCCTTTAAGGTCAGTTTGTTTATTCGGTTTATTCAGTTCTCAGTGCCTTCCAAAGCATCTGCCATCTGTGTGGATGACGTTTTAGCCTCAAAAACTAATAGGATGTTTTTAGCCACTCGTGGTGTTTATTTGTATCTCATGCACGCAAAAGGACGTATGAATTCCCGCTGAGGGTTTTCTGACATTTCACTGCTGACAGCTGGTGGTGCCAAGAATTGTAGACACGCAGCAGCAAAGTCGAGAGAGAAGACTGCTAGCGATCTGAACCGACCGCACTCAGAGTGTTATGTGATGAATGGGGTCTACTCAGATGTTTTAAACACTTGGGTGCCACAAGTCTGTGTGCTGTCACCATTGCTGTTTTCCATTTACCCAAATGAAGTGGCTGTTCACAGCAGTGATGTCAGGCTGTTTAGGTATGAGGATGACATGGGGGCCTTGCTTGTCTTCTCCTGACAGGCATGAGGATGCCTACTGCAGCCAGGTCACTGTACTGCAGTTTGGTGTGACAAAAACAAAATAACTTAGAAACCAAACCAAAACAAGGTGGTACCAAAAACATGCTCAACTCAATAAAAAGCCTGTAGGAAAAGTGGAACAGTACCTGGGCACTATCACTGATCAGACCCTGACATTTAGCGAGAGCGCTGAGGGCATTTTTAAGAGAGCAGCGATTGTTTTTAATGAGGAAGCTGAGGAGCTTTTGTGTTAGCTAATATACACTTAAACAAGCTGTTTGGGTTGAATTTTGCCTCTATTATCTTCTCTGTCTGTGGGCCTTTTTTCAACAGTCTGTCAGAAAAAAAACTTTTTTTTGATGTACACATTTTCAATGTCATAATTACACTTAAAGTTAAATTTAAATAATTGGCCTTGTGATATGTAATAAAAGGTTGACATTTCCATGAAAATAAATGACAAAAACACAGTGCAGTACATGAATAGCAATTACATCAGCCCCCTTAGTTCCTATTGGGTTTTCGCAGCCCAGTACTGAACAACACAAGCCCTGGCACTGGTCCACGGCCTCCAGGCTGCTTTACGTAGTAACCCCCTTTACCCCCACATACAGAATAAAAGTTATTGCCATGATTTTTCATCAGTTCAGGAGTAAGAGCGACCAATCAAAAATATTACTTTTTTTGAACAATTCATGCATAACAAAGGGATAATCACAACTTTATTAGGAGTCTGCATCATGTGACCACAGCATAGACAACATTAATAAAATCCAGTGGCGAACAGAACTAGGCCTTCTGTAAACCCCCCCGAAAAATACCTGGTGTTATTTTACTGCTCCATCTTCAAGATTGGTTGTTCTAGTTATGCACAAACACCCACACTATCGGACGTCACTTTTCATACTTTATAGCCTGCTTTTGCAGGTTGATTGAGCTTGAGGTGTTCGGGCATTGGCCGGCCTTTTTTAACAATGTCCATCTTTTCATTAAACGGTCGTCTTGAAAAGGGCACTGACAATAAATCCGCGATAATATCATCTCCACCTGCTGTATCAATATCATCTCCACCTGTTGCCATTTTCAACGTCGACTATCAATCACAACTCGCCAGTTAAGCTAGGTCTCGTGTGACTGAGTCAGCGGGCCTTCTAGAATACCCTGGAGCTGTAGAAAGAATACACCCCATGTACTCTCTCATTATGTTTAATGGCCAGGGCCTTCGATAAGGGAAACAGAATACTCTGGATGGAGGATATTCTGCCCAGAGACACATAGAAAATATCTGATTGGTTGATTTTTTTTCCAACAAAAAACCACTCAAATGCGCAGTGTATGGACAGAAAACTACAGAAACAAGTTGGCGTAATTTTATTTTATTTATAAAATTAATAAGATACGTTTCTTTTTCATTCGGAGGATTTTAGGGCCTTCTCTGAATACCTTGAAGGCCCTGAGGATTCGCCACTGATAAAATCTTCCTCTTCAAGACATGAACACAACTCTAGTGATGAAAATTCCTCCCCAAAAATTGCTATTAATCCGATTACTGTGACCAATTAACATGCAGTGGATCAGGGATTTTTGTGGCCCCTCTGGGTCTGGGTTCCTGGGGCAGTAACCGGCTTTGCCTGGCTGGTAATCTGCCCCTTGGTCGTTGTCAGGGCAATGCAAACACAGGTCATTTTAGGTATCTGAACAACCGACGGATGCTGTTGTTCTGCTGCACGGTGTGGACAGCGTCCTTCGTTGAGGACCGGGATCTAAACTGTAAATCACCTGTTCACGAGCCAACCTCTGTCTCCAGACAGTTTAGACTGAAGCTGCCCGCTGCCTGATCCCAATCTGGGAGGTGAAGTGGAGGGAGTGTCAGCTTTCAGGTTCGTAAAACTTTGTCTAATTCTAAGTGGTGGGTGCATGGGCAGCCGCCTCTGTCATTTCAAAGAGGGAGATGAAAAAAACCCTAAAAAGTGTGGTTAAAGGACTTAACCCCCCCCTGCCTGTGTGTCAAATGGATTGTTTGACCTGTCTGACCCCGCCGTCGAGTAAACTCCTAAATGTGCCTGATTCCCAACAGGTTCCACATCAAAGTTCAAGGTCAAATCCAAACAAGAGCATTAGCCTGATCTAGAGTATCCTGTATGTTTTCTTGCTTTATTGAGTAGCTCTTATGTAGAGTTGAGCTCTCATGTTAATTATTTTTCTCTTGCAGACAAGAATACAAAAACAGATTCTTACATCACTGAATATACTTTAAGAAACCCCAAAGGTCTTACTGTTGTGATTGTGGCATTGGCTCAATGTAAAAACAAAAATAAGACTTCCCGACTCTGATGCACCTGAAGACAATTTGTTTTTAAAAGCACCTTGTAAACATCTAGTTTAATTTATTAGAAAGGCTCACTAATTACCTAAAACAGCTGGACAATGTAGTTTAAAGTGACCTAAACAGGAGCAAATAGTGCATCGAGGACTATTTTAAGTGGAGGATTAATCCGCGTTTGGTGCTTGAGTGAGTATTTGGGGCAGCAGGATTGTGTATGTCGGATAAGGTTCATGCTAATGAAGCACGTGTCACCCTGTGTAACAGTGTGGTTAACTGATATGTTTCTAATAGCAAATGGACAACAATGTAACTCTAAGTTAGGGAGGAATAAGACCCATTAGGCTTTAATACACACACAGAACATTTTCTCTTTTTGTTTTGGACTAAATGGGATTTGTTGCCAGCAAGAAAAAATATAGAATATCTGCAGGTTTATCTTTTGAACGAAAAGTCTACTTTTGTTGCTGGGGACCCAAAGAAGTGCAGCTTTGACTTTGGTGCAATTTGGATACGCAACACTTTCAATATTAATAGATTTTGAATAAACAGGAGAAAACGAACTGGGCTTACATGTGATTCCTCTCACGTGATCTCATGGGGAAGCACACATTAATGAAATGGAAATTAGCCCGCTGCAACAACTTGCTGTAGTATTGCGTTGCAGTGAGAAAGTACGTGAGGTTTAGCGGTGCTGGCTGTTAGAGAATCTGTTACTTTCTTGTTGCAGCTGCTGACTGTAGCTTCGTATCCAGCAGGCACACAACAGAGTGTTATCAATCTCCTCATCTTGCTCTTGTCAAGGAAGTGAGTAAGTCTATTTCCCAAAATGATTTAAGGCGGGATTCTACCACTTTAACTTTCAAGCTAACGACCACAAGGCAAACAGTTGAACCACTTTACAAAGTGTTGTACCTGCAATGCACTTGTCTTTCATTGACCAACAACACAGTGCTTTGTGGAATGACTTACACCGCTCAGATTTGATGGAGAAAACAGTAGATTCTCATTCATTAGAGAATATATATATAAAGACTTAGGGCTGTGTTTGAGCTTTTCAGAAAAACCAGTGAAACTAGTTAAAGCTAGTTTAACAGAATCTGACTTGGAAGGGTGTTTATAATTCTCATTTCAAAGGGGCATGTGTATTTTTAGAAATCTTTAATGCAAAATGCTGAGTTATTGCGGTGTCAATAACTTCTAACTAGTTCTGACCTGCGTTCAAATGGGAAAGGGTTTGTTGTGCAACTTGAGCACTTTGCAGGAGATCCCATGTCAGTGACTCAGCCGCCGAAACAGGAGTTTTGTGGCCATGCCCATGTCTTCACGTGTAATTTTGTAGCAGACAAAGAGAGTCCTGTCAGGAGACTTTGTGACGATGCTTGAGAGAGAGAGAGAAAAAAAAAATACCCAAGGGGCAATTAGTCTGTCACTTTCTGCTGAGAGTGCAAGAAGCCGGTGATGAGACATGAAATTCTAAAAGAGCCCAGGGGGCATCATGTATGCTTCTCCATGCTGCGAACATGTGAGGGAGTTTGTGATGAAAGTGGTGGCGGAGGGGCGAGGGGGCCGTCCATTACAAGTATGGACATATCTAGCTTCTGGTTACAGTGATGACAAGATCTGCGGTGCCTGGGATCTGACAGTGGTATTCAAAGAAACATGTCTGTACACGGTGCGTCTGAAGAGCGTCTCCAGTCTGACAACAAACCCACCACCATCACCCCCACCAGGTCACTGTGCTTGACTTTGACATGACCAAGAAGCTGCAGGGAGCCAGTCAGGCTGCTTTAGCTGAGAACCTTTCAACCAAGTCCAACTTCAAGTCCTCTTCCAGCCAAACCACTTGAGGAGAGCGATCCTTAACCTGATACCTTGAAAGCAATTAGGTGCATCAACTCAAGGACTGTACTCAACTGTAATGCTTAAACACAGTAAGGTTTGGTACTTCTGTTTTTTTCGCTTGTTTTTTTTTCCATTTAGTGAAAGCACAAAAATCCTGACAGTAAAATGACCATTTACAGCTAATAGGCCAACTTGTTAACTCGTACTGAAAAAGACCTTGTATGCTTTTTTTCAGTTTTCCTCTCATTCAGGGTTTTATATATGATCATGAAAGTTAAAAAGCCCAGAGTCCACGGAAATGGGAACTCCTCCTGAAACGCCTGGTCTGTAGTCCGGCCTTTAATTCTGTGACTTCTTGACATCACACTATGTCACCATGTCACACATTTGCCCAATTAATGCCTAAATTCATGGTAAAAGTGAAGCTAAAAACATCTCCTGGAGACACGGTGAGCGGTGCTGGCTCAGGCGTGTGTGAGCTGACCAACCAGAGCAGACTGGGTATTTTGGGGTCTTAAAGAGACAGCAGACAGTGTTTCAGATAGATTTAAAGCATGTAAAACAAACTACAATTATGAACACAAAGCATTTGAATGAGCATAATATGCCTCCTTTAAACCAACAGTGACTGTATCCTACTAACCTCACTAGAGCACAGACTGTGGATCCATCCACCACTGAAAGTCGTCCCCACTAAATGCCATGTTTTGTTGGCTGAAAACTCCTCTGGCCTGCTGTTTAAGCAAATCACTGAGCCTATTTAAAAACTTAAATATATTTAATCTATTTCTTAGGTAGGAATGAATGGACTTAACTGATGCTATGACAAATGTTGGGAAAAGCTAATTCCTGCTAATTCTGGAAATGTTTCAACTATCTCAAACAATAATCAGTTTGTAAAAACCAAGTCTAACAATCATTCTGTGGGAAAACCATCACAAAAAGGCGTAGAAACCAATTTGAACACTCACATTAGCATCAACAAACCACAATGCTTTGCAGCCACACAACATGTGTTTTGAATAAGAGTGGAGAGGATATGTACAACTGCTGCAGAAGTAGAAAAGAAAGGTTGAGGGACAGTGGGTGCATAAGGAAATGACAAAAGCTGATTGTAAAATCCCTCCTGAAATTCTAATGATGCAAAGGATTCACATTTAAAGCAGAATGTTGATTGATTCAAAGAAACTACGGCCGATGCTGTCAATGCTTCTGACAAGAATCTATTAAAGGATAAAAACAAGAAGTGTCTGGTTAAGTCAGAAGCTCTTTCATCAACATGATAGCTAACTGTCCAAAAGAAAACTGTCTAAACCTAATAACAGTGAATTCCGGATGATAGGAAGTAAGTCATAAGCGAGTGTTTACATGAGGAGACAGATAAGGTTTCAATTTGAAGGGTGTGCTCTCAATGAAAAAACAGGCGACAAAGGATTGCTTACAGTGAGACAGGATTTATAGATAGATAGGACAGATAGAAGGAGGAGGGGATGTACGCTTTTCATCAACAAATACCTCGTTATCACCCGTCTTACTCTCCTAATCCTATATATCAACTGATAATCAAAAACACCCGGCAGTGGAAGGCGATATAAACCATCTGGGCAACTGCATAAATCTCTTATCTTTACTGGCACAAAAAAGAATTTGGAGACCTCAGACTTGCAGATCGTCTGGCTACAGGATGACATACTGTACTAATGATATCATTGTTGATTGTGATTATTATTGAGAGCACGTCCGCAGGAGAGTAATAGTTACCAGGCAGATCATGCTGTCTTTATCTACGGTTTAAAGGTTTGTTTTATTTTTTTGCATGTTCTCTTTTTCAGATGGTTTCCACTTGGTAGGAACAGACAGAGATGACTGATTTAGATAAGAGTGATATGACTTGAGTCAAAAAAAGTTCCATGTTGATGTTGAAGTCAGGACATAACACTTATTTGGGGTCATCCCAGTTAACAAAAGATTCCTTTTTCTGCGAAAGGAGTGATTTTAAAACCACAGCATTAAATGCTGGGGTCAAAATAAAGTTCCATCTGGAGCAACATGTGGTGTTTGAAAGGTTATCACTGATACATACAGGGGCAACTTGTAAGAAATGGCCACAATTTTTGTTTAAAACATTCAAATGATTAATGATCAGTGGAGTGTAAAGAAATGAAAAAATGTTGACATTATGTCAAAGACGCCTTTTGTATTGCAGAGATGTCTACAGAAGTTAGTGTGTTAACCAGCTACACCCGGCCTGTCCTGTTATGTAATAATACTTTGTACCGGAAGAGGTAGTCTGATAGCAACAAGTAAACAAAATAAACACACCAAATGTCAAAATAACATAATAAATAATATTTTTACACCTATTTTCCAAACCAGAAAAATACAAGATGCACCTTCTGAATCAAATTTTCTCATTCACCAAACTTAATAACCACTTCAAGTCATTGTAAAACATATTTCATTCAAACTTGACATAAACAACATACATCCTCAGCTCATACCAGCATACATACATACCAGCTCTAAATGCTGTTTTCACCCACTGCTGATGCCTGACTTTCTCTCAGTCTTCTGCCACATCACAGCTGGAAATTGCCTACATACTGTATCTCCTTGTCTTCAATGACTGACTGAATTCAGCACTCACCAGAGACTCCAGTTCTCTTCCTTTTCCTCTCTCCTCTCCGTACGTTCATGACATTTATCACATTTCCCATTCAGTTGATATTCAACAAAGAGAGAATCTGCATCTTTGCATCAACTGCATTAAAAAAATTTGCTTCAAGTTCGGTGTGAACACACCATCAGGGAAGATAGCTTGCTGGCTATTTTTTGGGAGCTGATATCCACATTCATAACCCCGTCTACTATCAAAAAGCAGTTCTGTATATTCTGTTTGGTTTACAGTGAGGATGGATTTTGACTCTTAAGGTGCCTTTTACTTGCAATGGACAAAGATGACAGACCAATTTCCAGTGTTTGTTTGGATCAAGAGATGGAGACGCACCATATGAAATTAATCAAGGTTCAAACTGGGGCTCTGTGCCAGCCAGAAGCTCAGTGATGTGCGATTTAATAAATTCAAGTACCAACACCATCCTGCCAGTCCTGACAGGGTTCATTCAGTCTGCAGGATCACCTGAACTGTAAATATTTCTAGTCCCCCCTCCTCTCACCTTGTTAGTGAAGGCTTCAGAATGAGGCAGAAGGGCTCCACTCGCTAACAAAAGCATCTGATTAACTTCATGAAGGAGGGGTGCATGTGCCTTTTAACTGCATCCCCCTCTGTTGTGTCTCAGCAGCCACTCACAGGCCAGCGCAGCTGTGACCTAGATCTATTCGATGGGAACCCAGGCTGGCTCTGATGTCACCTTTGCTCTCACGGTTCCCCAACCAATCGCTTTGCCGGAAGACATCAACATGATGGGGCAAACCAGAAAGGAAAACCCAAGGACTCAGGTTTTATTGACAAAAGCAATACCCAAACAGTTATCTGTTAGCCCCTCCTCTTCACTCAGAGAGAAAACGGGCACTTTGTGAATCCCGCTGCCCTGAATGCCACAGACACTGAGGCCTGTCCAGGCCTGTGTAATCACTCACTCCTTTGTCAACGATGGGGGAACAAATTGAAAACTACTGATTAGACTTTCCAGTGAAATGACCAGCAGACATAACAAAGTTGTCACCACAGGTGCAACTTTGCTGCACTTAAGTGTTGCTAGGAAAGAGTCGTTTATCATGTGTTGAAACCAGATTTTCAACTCAACAGAAAATCACACTGTTGACAAAGACATGTCATAACATCACAGTGGCTTGATTTCAGATTAGTGTGAATTAAACTGGAAAAATATTAGAAATATCCAAAGACATAGTGAGAATATTAATTCTCAATGCAAAGGAAGCACAACATCTCAACGCCTGTCAACTGATCATGATGGAAAGATTGGTCAGGAAGATGTTTTTAAAACACTTAACACAAAAACAAAGAATAGAGGGAAGTCTAAAGAATAAGCACAACTTCAGACATCAGAAATATGCTTCTTCTTGTTTTCTCTTCTGTTAATCAGATTGTGATACCACAGAGTCACACATTGTGGAATTCTTGACCAAACGAATGGATTCAGACCAATCATAACTCGGCCGTTTTTCATGATATGTGTGATTTTCAGAGGAAATCAGACAGAGGATGCCACCTGTAGCACCAACTACCGACTTCCTCTTTCTGTTCTGCACGTTTACAGTTGTGTGCGGAGGGGAGGTCTCAAAAATGGTGTTGTTTGTAATGCATGCTATCACGCAGGATATTTAAATGTTAAATTGTTGTTAATGGACTGCCATCAAAGATGGAAGAAGCTATCAGAGGTTATTAGCTGTGTTGCACCATCCACTTTTATATAACCTTCCTCTCCTGGATTATAGGCTGCTCCATAAACAAGACAGGAGTCGATGGTACAAATACAGCTGTTGAATATATGATGTGAGCTTGCTAGCCACCGAGCTATGAGACCTGTTTGAACTTCAGGAGCTCAAATACTTGAGTTAAGTTCATAAAATGTTTGCCTGATCTTTGTCCACCATTTTGTACCTTGATAAAGATCTTCAAGGTCGAGACCGTCAGTGTTTTATTGTTCTGTAAGTAGCCGTGTTTTGAATGAAGGCTTTTAAATCTAATGATCCAAAATTTTTGTTCCTGATCCACGCACGAGGGCCCAAAGTTTGTTTTCTTCTCATGTGCTGACTCTTTTCTTCAAGAGCATGTTTGGTTATATAAAGACAGTCCTCCAACAGTTATTTACTAGAGATAAGAACCCTCACCACGGCATTTCATCATGATAAGATTGTTTTCCTTCTTGTATTTATTTCTCTGTAAAGCTTTTTTTGCCATCTCCTGTCCATCAGATTTGCTTCAAAATTGACTCTGATAGGCTGATGCTTCAAGAACAAGCCAAACGTGATTCAGTGGACACATCAGTCAGCGCTTAGAAAATAAAATGATAACCCTTCTCTGGAAATCCAGGACTATCCTCTGTATTTACTACATTCTTCCCTGTAACTGCTTATCTGTGCTGTAAATTAACCTATTTACTTCTCTGAGTACCTGTAAACAGGACATTCCTGTGGGTAAAGCACGCAGGCTAAGCCAGCCTACTCTGTGTAAATAAAGTTTTTTTTTTTCTTTTTTCAAAAAAGCTCAAGGAAGAAGTAACTGATACAGAAGAGGAGAGGATGTAAACAAGGGAAATACAAATTAAGGCTGTTGTGAATATAATGGAATGCGAAATTACACAAGAGGAAATGTTGGAAAGAGAAACAGTGAGTCGCAGCATGTGCTCAGGTGTGCAGAACAAAAGCCTCGCAACAAACCGATTAAAATGACAATAAACAACAAGGAGAGCAGTTAGACAAGCCACCAAAACTCATGACTGTGACAGCATCTGTGCAAGTGTGAAGCGTGCCACTGACGCCCTCATGACGGGTCCATATGGAGGACCCCTCGCTTTTATGGTGTTGTTGACAAAATGCCTTTAAGACCTGTTATTACTGCTTCCTGGCCTGCAGACAGGGGAACTCAGCAACCTTTATTTTTCCCTCTCTCTCTCCCTCAGGGATCAGACCTGGCAGCACTGAAGCAACACCAAAACACTCTGCTGTCATCCTGCATGCATGAAGAGGAGACTACGTCAGGTTTTTTAGCTGCAAAGTCATCACTGCTCCCAGAGTTGCTGAGCATAGGAAACATGCATAGTGATGATAGTCATTTCAATAAGTGAGAGCAGCCCCAGTGACAGGTCAGCTCCTAAAATAGCCATTTTCTTAATTACAACACAAGTCTCATTGGTCCTGATGAGTCCCAGGACATGGGCTGCAAAAGCCTGTAGATTTCTTTGCACCTGAACTAAAACCCCGCACACAATAAGGTGGATTGTTGATTTTGGAGCAAAGTGAAAAGGAAATAAATGCAAACTATTGTCTGCGAGTGTGTGTGTGTGTGTGTGTGTGTGTGTGTGTGTGTGTGCACTTGTAGTCTCAGTGTGTGTTTAGGAGGCGGAGGGGGGCCACTTGTAGCAGGAGGGAGAATGAAGAAAGTCAAACAGTGCAGATTCCTTTAAAATGCAAAAGAATGAATCATTCATCATGCACGTTCAGATAAACCCACTCCTTCTGCACAATCAACAAAAAAACACTTCCAAACTGCTGCAGAGGAAACTTTTCTTTGGTGTTTTTTTTTTTTTTTTGCGTCGACTTTGCAACAGTGTTAAAAGAGAAAACAAATGAAGCGTCCTCTCACTCACCGGTGCCACCTTGTACCTGCTGGATCCTCGCGCTGGAAGACAAAGCGTGCTCGGGAGGAGTTGCAGCGCGAAGACGCAGCAGCACACGAGCAGAGAAGTCCGCATCCTCACCGCCGTCCCGAGCCGTGGTGGTGCACAGGCAGGCTGGTTCTGGCGCAGCTGAGTGCGGGGCGCAGTGCCGGGAGTCACACGGCTGCAGGATCCGGGGCGACTTCTCTTTAAATAGACTCTGATTTCTTTGTTCTCCTAAGGTTTTTTTTTCTCTTCCACATACACACTGTTTTTTTCTTTCTTTTCTTTCTTTCTTTCTTTTTTTTTACAGCCCAGGGCTGATAATACCACCCGCTACCATGTGACTCTTAACCCTTTCTGTCCCGTGTGCCCGTCAACTCAAAACAGATGATGATGGCTGTGCGTTTTTTCTGCCACCTGCGGTTTTTAGATTTATTTAATTATTATTTTTTTCATAAAGAAACCAAGAAACCCGATGTCAACTTTTGGGAGAAAACATTAAACATACACAATATCCCCATATGGACCACAATAAACACCACGACACAGCGTGCACAGCCAGGCACACTCCACTACCTATGGGAATGTTATAGGATTATTATAAGAGTATTACAAGGACACGAAAGTCTTAATCAACCACCACTAAACACACCAACAAATCCTTTGTATGTGGAGAAACACCTCGGTCTGGGTTACAAGCACAACAGAGCAGATGCACACAGAAAAAAAACGTTTTTGTATTTTATTAGTCTTGTATGTAAAATGAAATGAAGCTTTAGTCCTGCTCCATCTATCTGAAGTGTTGCTGATGAGTTCAGGAGTCTCACTGCCTGCAGGAGTGAAGCTGCTCGGTAGTCTGGTCTTAAGGCAGAGGATACTTGTGTATCTTTTGGCAGATGGTCGCAGGGTCTCAGGGACGGATGCTGGGTGGGTGTTGTCCTTAAGTGTCCTTTGAGCTCTGTGCAGTCATCTCACTTGACTGATGCCACTGATGTGTTGTTGTTGTTGGGTACCATGTTGTGGGTGGTTTTAATCACCCACTGTGGAGCCTTCATGTCCTGGGTCGTGCACGAGCCATGCCAGTTTGTGATGCTTCCAGAGGTTGGCATCAAGTGGTACTTCTGTTTCGTCAGCATCAGGAGTCTTGGTAGTTGCCAGTTTGCGGGGAAAACATGTAAAACTGGCTGCATTCTACCTTAATGTTGGCCAGCTAGTGTTAGCAATGTCAGTGTTAGCTATAGCTAGTTAAAGCTAGCTCACTAGTGTTAGCACTGTTAACCTGAACATAAAGCTTAACGTTAGCTAGCATGACTAACAGAAGCTAGTGTTAGTGACATTAACATTAGTTATACCATGGTCTGGGCGAATACTCGATTCTGATTGGCTGTGGGGTGTCCATTAACCCCTGATATATAGACACCTACTAAGTAGTTCCAGTCAAATTGACTGTTCACCGCTGTAAATTAATGCGCTAGCCGGCGTATCAAATCTGAATATTTTATTTCCAGCACTGAGTGCAGTCTGTCAGTCCTTCAGTGTCTTATCCTCTGAACACCACAGGGTGGCGACTGTAACACACAAGTTGCAGAAAGTACAGTCCGCATCGTCCATTAACTCCTGTTTATGGACACCTCGTCGGGCATTATCCCTTACCTGAAGAGCATTTGCAAAGTTAGCTAGTGTACCAGCTGCAACGCCCCTGAGGAAGCTGATGATTCAAACAAAAACTGTAGTGATTTCAACGCAATGTTATTTATTTTACGGCACAACTTCACCTGACTTTCTGCTGCTATGAGGTTGAGTAGATAATGACTGAGGGGCCGTCCAGACGTGAACGCTCTTTTGTGGAAACGCACATGTATTGCATCGTTTTGGCCAACTGTCCACATGGATCCTGAAAATGCAGCGCCTGAAAACGCACTTTTTCGAAAACGGGTCTCAGGGTGGAAAAATCCAAAAACGCAGCCCTACCTTTTTCGCGTGGACATGCAGCGAATCTGCATACTTTCCAAAACGATGACGCCATCGCCCCACCCCTTGACCTCTTGCCTTCGACCTCTGAACCCCGCGACGTCTCATAACAACAACAACAACAATAGCAGACTACATGCTCGTGTTCGTGCCACAGAAGATATTGAGCCTTTCTTGCAACTTACTCACCTTGTAGTTGAGTGTGAGTCGCAGCAGCAGTTCAACCTCATTAACGGTCCACACGAACGATTCTGGTTTCCTTGCACTAGCCATTTTCATCTTCTTCTTGTTGTGTTCGGTTTCTCTGTCTACTGTCTGTTTGTTTACAGCGTGCAAGCTTAATGCGCATACTCCGTCTCTTCTTCTCCGTTTTTGGTGAATGTCAAGCGCCACCTATCCACCTGTTTCCTCGGGAGCCTATGGGGGCTGCCATGACAGATAACTACTTCCGCCAGCGGTTTTCTGTTTCGGGTTGCCATGCAACTGCATTATGGCCGCTGCTGCTAAGCTAGCCCTAAACAACTAGCGTTAGGTCATAAGTGCTAAATTGTTTTTAAAATGAGCTCAGGTACAACATGTGCCGTTGGTTGCCACAACAATTCATGAAAATTGAAGTTTTTTTCAGAAACGTCTCGTGTAGTACATCAACCACTTAGACAAACTTGTCCGTGCCCTGCGCCCTACACGCCATGCTGAGGAAGGAGGAACGGAGACTAGCGCGGCTCGCGGCTTTGACACTAAAAATAAATATTTGGGTTTATGAATATCTTCCACAGAATAGCTGCTGCATGACTTTCCTAACCCGGCAACGTCCGAGCAGCTGCCTGTCTCCACGACTTCACTTTCCTTCAGCATTACCCACGCTGTATGTTTAGCTTGATTGACACTCTGGCTGGGCGCTACCGCTGCCTTCAGAAATAATTCTCTGTGTTTCTTCAACAGTACTTTCCCTATGTTGTTACTGTGCAGGTAGTTGTATGCTTCTGTGCTTTTGTAACTGCGTAATTCTCCGCCGTCAACATCTTCAGAAAATATAAGATAAGCATTAGACCGACGTTAGCTACATCGCTAACGTCGGGCTAATGCCGTGCTAATGCTTCACGTCATCTGCCCACTCCGTGAGAACTGACGGGTGAGGCACTGTGAGAACTGTCCTCACGACTTATTAAAACATCTGTACTGTGTATCCACCGCCGATTTTTATCCATTCTGTCGCTTTCTTTGTGTTAAAAGCTGGTTTTTAGAGCGAGCATGACAGCTACGTTAGCGTAAACACTGAGGTCAGCCAGTTCAACCGGAAGAGCATAACCGAATACCGCTATGAACCATGGGTAAACTCACGAAGTCAGGAATAAGGTAGATAGGCCTGGAATATGAACTACAGCGTTTTCGGTCGTTTTCAGGGGATCCGTATGGACTCAAATATTCTTGAAACGATGCTGAGGAAGACCGAGGAAAAAAAGATTGTTTTCATCCGTGTGGACGGCCCCTGAGTTTTAATTTTTGGGTGAACCTATCCTTTAATGCATATCGATTAGTAATCATTATCTAACTTATTATCTAAAGGGAGTATGTATGACGATCAGTAACGTAACAGTGGAGACAGTGTGTGTGAAGTGTAGCGAAAGAACAAAACATAAAAAAAAAAAAAGAAAATCTTGGAGGGAAGGAATCTGTTGATTTATTATTGCAGCTGTAAGATTAAATGCACAAGTTCCGCAGTCGGACCCACTGGAGGCTTCTGACCCAACTCCATCCGCTTTGTGCAGGAAAAACTCTCTGTGAGTCAGTTTGAGATCATTTCTATAATTACAACCACTAATAGCAGCAAAGAATTTTGCAGAGCTTTCCTGTGTAATGGCTGTCAGGTTTCGGAGGGCTATTTGGACACAAAACAGGGCTCTAATAAACTCTGATTGCCTGACAAGGAATTGCAAGCTTGGCACTACAGCAGGCCTGTTATCTTATAAGTGTAATGAAAGAGAAAAGGGAGAGGCTTTATAAGAAAGTGACACTACTAATTTCTGGACGGGAGACTATAATTAATGTTACTGGATGCAGATGTCTTACGTAGAGAGAGGCCAATTAGAGTTGACACTGGATTGGTCCGATGTCTGTGGACTTTGGCCTTCGTCGTCTTATTTAAGCTTTTTCTGTGTTGTAATACAAGCAGACACAATATAGTCAGTAAGAAAAATAAAATGTTGCTGGTTAACGTTTTCTGCAAACCACTAAAATTTACATTTACACATGTCACATGCACCAGACACTGACATTTTTTAACAATATGTGTCATATCACATTTGTGTCAGGTGGTGGTCCTGAAGTCCATCCATAGGTGGCAGTGATATCTAATGGATATCGGCATCTCAACAATTAGGGTTAGCGCATAATTTTTGCGGTGTCAAAACCGGATGCTTTAACAGCAACCCCGGGACGTCTCCTGTCATGTTTGTGGTCACAAAAGCGCGTATTTCAAGCCAAAATTAAGTGTTTGTTTATGCCTAAATCTAACCAAACTGCAAGCACAGTGTTCTCACAAGATACAACTGAAAACTGAACCCAAAGTAACATAACAGTGCAACATATTCATGGTTTGCAGAAACATACATTGCCAACATTTTTTTCATGCGATTAGGTCACACAAGAACATTCAACATTTTGGGAAATACAGTTACGCTTTATTATCGAGAGTGAGATGAAAAGTTGGACACATGTCTGAGAAACTGATTACTACAACAGTTGTGTTGCACTCGGACACTGTGGGGGCGCCAAAGTCGCACTAAATACCAGTTTTTATACCACAATGTTGCCAAAATTTGGCTGTCACGCATTACTGGTTGTTATGAGTCATTTATTACTGCTAATAAAACAGGGTTTTCGGCTGTGCTTGCGGTGATCTTTTTTAAAGCCATTTCAGATCAGATTTGGTGTGAGTATTTTGTTCTGTTGAAATAACAAAGCTTGTTTCCTCATGATCAATTTATCTTGTTATCACATGACGGAAGGCAGATCCTTGCGATAATGAGATCATTTACTTGGAGAAAACAACTTTCAGCAGGATCTCTGGAGCCCACTAGAGTGTGATGTGACAACCACGCTACTCTTCTCCTTAAATGGCGAGGACTGATCTTTAACACAAAGGCCTATATAGTCGTTCCTTGTGTTAGTGCAGTCTGAAGTCTTGATCCACAATTGGTACTCCTTTCTGTGACATTTTGATCTCAAATCAATCACTACAAGACAAGACGCCATCTGTGATCTGTGCACTTGTGATCGCTGATATTAACAAATAAGAGATAACAACCTTTTGTTGTTTGTAACAGAACAGAAGTTTAACAGTTCACCTACCGTCCCAAAAATGTATATGTGTCTCCACCCATTAGGATTTAAATCAACCAACGAGATAATTGGTGCTTTAGGCATGCATCTGAGAAAGGTTTGTTACTTAAAGTCAAATCTACTGCGTTCTGATCGCACTCTATTTATTTTCATTGTGTTTGAGTGGAGAGTGTTTTTGATCTCCAGGTCTGCCATTTGACTCTGAACCTTCCACAAACTCTTTATTGTCTTTAAGTTAGCGGACTCTTGCTCTTGTAACTCTAAAGTATCCCCCGCTGTGCTGGCCATTGTCATCATGTGAATTATATAAACAAGCTATCTCATGTTCCCCACAGATGTTCTGAATACATTTTCCTCCTCAGTACTTTTTACAAGAGGTGGCAGCGGTCCAACACATGACAGCAGCTATCAATTAAAGAAGAAATACGCTTCAAAATCGGAATCCAAGTCACTGCCAAGTGCAATAAATATAAAGAGATTCTGCAAGTGACACTGGTGCAGGGAAAAGCTGGAAACTAACTGGAGTTTCACATTAGATACTCATGAGAGAAATTAGTTTTAAATAGCTGTGACAAGATGTTAATGAGTAAAAAGTTATCTGAGACTACAGTGGCAGCAAAATGGCAACAGATGCGTTAAAAAGGTAAAAACAATGAAAAATGCAGCAGTTTCTCTAATGACCACTAGACGCAGGCTCCAAGAAAGCACCAATTTCATGTTGGTGACCCAGAAAATCCCCAGGTTCTTTGCAGAAATGCCAATTTATTTATTTATTTTTATTTTTTCAGCTTTGATCAGTTGCAGAAAGTTTACGCTGCAACACGGCCATGTTTGTACCCCCTGGGTTAGCAGTGTTAGGGAGTTGTTTGCAGTATGGATGGCAGCATTGGGAGGTCTATGGGTCCACAGTAAAGTGTTCTGTATCAGCAACAGTTGTATCTGAATGTATTAAAGACATTCCTTGTTGGCAGAGGATCAGTGGGTCTCAGTGACTTTGATGAGCATCGGCTGAGTTCTGTCGTTAGCATGCTAACTTTAATATTCAGCTTAAAGTACTGCTCAAGTAAAGTTCTCGGCCCCTTTTTTGCTGTTTGGTTGTGCATTTTGTTGTTTCTACAGTAAACAGCTGAACAGTAACAGAAGTAAATACTTTCCAGATGTGTTCAAGAATAATTTAAGAGGCTGAGATATGAGGCCAAAAGAAAACAGAGGCAGAGCAACTTTGGTCCAAGTCTAAGCATTTTAAAGTGGTTTGAAAGTCAATTGAAGCCCTTTGACACAAAATATGTATTCGAATTAAGAGAAAATCACATACTGAATAACACTGATCTATCCACAGTAGCCTGAAAAGGATACTTGGTACTGCTTAGTGTTTCAGGTCAGACCCTTTTATGCATATCCTAACCATTCAATATCCATGTATACATTTGTATGAATGAAAACATAAATATCCATATCGACATTATAATTATCCCAGTCTGACATCTGCAAGTAAGTTCCCATCCTACATCCACTCCCCGTCTTACCATGTCTTTGTCCAGGTCACATCAAGCTGAAGAGGTTTTCAAAGGAAAGGTTTTTGTGGCTCCATCTGGTCGTGATGCAGCAGCTGTTGGTCCCATATGAATGGAGTCTTTGGTCTGTTGATCACATGCGCAGATTATCAGTGTTCTACGTTTGGTGAAAATGCAGAAACCATAAAAAAGGCACACAACAAAAGTGCACGGCGTGACATTCCAGTGAACTGATGCTGAGTTGGTGTTTGCATATGTGTGATGAGGGTTGTTCATTCCAAGGGTTTGACTTTGTAAACCCTCATCTGCCCACACACACACACACCTGGGCTCCCACAGACCAATGGAATAAAAATTGCCCTTCTATATTTGTATTCTGTGATCATAAAGAAAAAAAAAAAACTGGACTAGCATGATACATTTGATCAAACATCCCCCTCCCTCATTACTGATGTGCCCTAGAGCAACATAAAGGTGCATAATCCCCTTAAATTGACAAGAGCTCAGATTGGGGTTGGGTTTGGCAGGTAATATATGAAGATGAGGGGAGGTGGAGACTTTAGGGAGTAGTTTGACATTTTGGGAAATATGCATTTTCAGGTTTTTGCTGACATCACTTAAATTCGTAAAGGGGCCAATCTCTTCTTCACTGAAACGTACTGTTTTACCCGCATCAGCCTCCTTAACATGACAGAATTAAGGTGAGAATATATTAACTGGCTGGGGCACACCACTGATCAATTCTGTTCCGACGCGCGAGCTGGCAAAATCCATTGGCTCCTTTTGTTCCAATGATAACAAATTGGTTTTCTCTCCTCTCTTATTGGCAAGGAAAGTGGTGCCACTAAGTTAAACGTGGCTGTTGCCAAGTTTTTGTGTCATCTGCAGCGGGTGTCTGTCCGAAGATAAAAAGTCATCTCAGATCAAAAGAGTGATAGCATCCAGTCAGTTCTCTCATCACATTCTCTTGGTAACACTCTAGTTTAGCTTGCAAAACCAGCTAGCCAGGCTCTGTCTAAGTCTCATTTGTTTAGTCTTTAATGATTGTCCTGATCTCCTCATCTAACACAATTTTATTGTGTGTTCTTTTAACGTCCTCTGTGCTTTAATGCGCCTCTGTTGTGTTACCTGTGTGAGTGTGTGATTGGCTGCAGGTGTGTTTGGCTGATTGAGTGAATACTGACTGGTTCCAGCCTCCGAGCCAGCAGTTTTAAGGCCGTCTCCTCGCACTTCCTGTTGGCTCTCCTCTCTCAGGCAGCCTTCTAGTGCTTTGTCTAATATATTTTAAATATAACTTCCAAGTTACAACAAATACTTTGTTGCTGGCGGTACTCTGGAGAGGGAGTCTCTTTTCACGATGTGCCAGGGTTCCTCAGAGGCCATGCTTGTAACACAAGAAAGTGAAAAAGTGTATTTCCCAAAATGCTGCACCCAACTTGGCAAAATCAAACCTTCCAAATCAATTACCAAGTGAGCAGGAGGGAAACGTATGTCTCTGATTCCATTGGGGCTCTGATTAGGACTTGTTGGTCTTGAAGTGGAACATTATTGACAAAACTTGAGACTCACATCGGTCTCACCTTTTGAACCAGAGTGACTGTGTGTGTTCTGGCAAATTGGTACTCATGCTCAGGGCTCAGTGAGGTGAGAAAAGTTTTCCTGTTGTTTCCAGGTGATTTAGGGGAAGCAGAGTGGATTACAATGCACCACTGATCCCTTATGGTTACTGAAAAGTGTTATCTTGCATTTTGGAAGTGTTTCCTGCGTTGTACAAGAATTAATGGCAGGACATTAAGGAAAAAGAGAGCTGTGATACCTGCAACTATGCAGACGAGACCTATAAAGATGTGAAGGAAGTCAAAAAGGCTCCAAAATGATTATTTAAAGGATAACGCCAACAATGAGTTGGACTTTCAGTACGTCCTCACATCGAAAGCTCCAGAACTTCTGCTAAAAGTAGAAGAATATACTGTCGTTTCCAAGGGATGCACTTTGAACCTAACCTGTTAATAAGCCAACATGGATACGAAGTCTCTGAGGTGATCAGACAAAAAATGGAAATTTGAACATTACATTACATTTCAACTGCAACCGGGCAAATCCACCTACTGATGACAATCACCTGATTTGATTGAAAGCTCCAGAAGAGCAACTAAATTATGGTGAGGTTGATTTCTCTCTCAGTTATTACCCCAAAGAGCTGGACACTCTAGCACTATTCAAACATGAGGAAGAACTGCATTTATTGGGGACTATTTTCAGCGGCGGATTAATCTGCATTTGGTGCTCTAGTGAATATTGGGGCAGTAGGACAGTCTATGTGGGACTTAGTGAAATACTCCACTTCTATTACTACTACAGTGTGCGTGTCTTCATGGTAAACGAAGAACATTTCACTCACTGCAACAATGTGACTAATAGATGTGTTTTTAAAAAAAATTTCGGACACCACTGCAGCTCTATGGCAGAGATGAATTAGATATATCACAGACAATACATGTCACTAGATACTTCATCGGTGGGTTTTGTTTTTTTCCTGCAAGAAAAATAAAGAATATCCTTTAAGAAACCTTATTAAAGCATTCAACGGTTGTTTGTTGTTGCCGGGTGGTCTAGTGGTCAAATAGGTTGTCCGGTCATAAAAAAAGGTCACAGGTTTGATCGCTGCCACAGCAAATGTGTCCATCAACCGGCATGTGTCCCTGAGCTTAACACTGAGCCATTGTGTGAGAGCCTGGGGTATAAATCTCCATCGTGGACAGAAAAGTAGGCTTGCTTTCTACGGCAACATCCAGCTGTAAAACTGACATGTGATATATACGATTGAGCCGAAACATCTAACATACGTGAACCTGGCAATAGATTCATATCTGACGTACAAAGTCCCTCTCAGATTGACTACTGCGGTGATACTCTGCCCGTCATCCTTAACGAAGGGCTTAAGTGGAATCATGCACTTCCTGTCATTACGATACCTCCCGTTTAAAGTGAAATGTTGGTCCTGAACAAAGTTTAGCCGAAATCCGCTGCCTGCTAAATTCATTTTTCATACGGCTGGTTATGAGTTCGTGTCAGCCGCACTTCACGAAACAAAGACCACATGTGTCCATTTAATGCAAACCAGACGCGTGGATGCAAGCGACCAGCCTCCAGCTGCCTGCCTCCTCTGTCTTACCGTTCGGGGAGCCATGAAAAATGACTCTGGGGAGGGGGACAGGGGGACTCACTGGGGGTTATTAGTGGGTTTGAGGGCATTAAACCTCATTTTCTCCTTTTGGCTTGACCCCAGATGACCCCTGGCAGACCTCGCCACAACAAAGAGGCCAAAGGGGCGAAGGTCGAAAGAGGGGAGATCAAAACAGACCCGGGAACGTGCACGGCCGCTGTTGCTGTTTGCTGCTGCTGCTAATCTTGGTTTCAAGGACATCGTGCCTCAGCATCCTCTGTGGTCAAATAAAGAGTTTTCCAGCTTTGAGTTTACGTCAGCAAACAATTTGCTGCAGTTTCTGTGATAAAAAGAAGTTTGATGCTGTGGGTGTTCAAGACCTTTGATCGCCAGCATGGTTGAAATACTTTGCATTTCAAAGCCTTTTACCCTCAGGCTGTGGCATTAAGATAAAATCCCTGCAGCTGCTCCAGAAATCTTACACAATTTAATTAAAACTCAATTTTATAGGAATACAGGGATTTGCAGTATTACAGTGGACTTACTGTACTTTATGGTACTTCTGTCAACATTTGGACATTTACACAGCTTTCCGTTCACACGTTTAGTTTTCACTTCAAAAAACTAAGCAACAAAGTTTTACCAACACACGCCAGGACCGGAACTGCAGCAAGGATAAAGCCTCTGTACATGGGATGTCCACTCTACCAACTGAGCTAATGGGCACTCCATTGTTAGACTTTTCTTTAAGCAGCTGAGACTGACTTTGGACTTAACTTGCCTTAAGCAGGAACTCTCGACTCGTGTGCCAAGAAAGAATGACTCAGGACTTGTTTGTGACTGGACCAAAATATTTGAGTCACATGTCTCATGGCTCCTAACATTAGTACATTAAAGGGGCAATGTGCAACATTTAAAAAAGCACTAAAATTCTCAACACTATGTGGAGAAATAGCAGTTTGTTATTATGATGTCTGTGTGTTGCGTTGCAGCAACGTCTGCTGAAGTCAGCGTGCTAATCAGCTAGCACTGCCCTGTTCTGGTCCAAAAAAATCCTACCAGCAGGATGAACACCAGCGCTCAACTGGTCCCTGAGTGTTGTATATAAAAAAGACGCTGGACTAGAGGTTTATGCACGCAACTCTCTTTACTTTCAATCAAAACTAAACTTCGCTATTTCAGACAAAAATAGCTGCATACTAAACATGCAGCGAGCCATTACCAAACGAACACAGATTAATTCGTCCTTAACGTACATAGCAGCTAGTCTCATGCCAGTACTCCAAAACATGAAAACAGGGAATGACGGAACAGAGAGTGCATAGAAAAACAAACAATCTGTTCCGTCATTCCCTGTTTTCATGTTTGCTGAAATAAACCTAAAGTCCAGCGTCTTTTCTATACGCAACATTAGTGCCAACCGCTTATTGCATCTCGCGCAAGCACAGAACGTATACGCTACTGTGGAGCTGGCTGCACGTCGAAGTGGTGTGTGAAGTGCAACATTTCTGCTCAACAGGTCAGATGAGAAGCAAAAGAGTGGTCGGATAAAGGCAGTTGGCTGTTGGGTTGAGTCTGGGCGGTGTGTGGGGGCCTTTATCTCTTTGTACTTGAAGCTTTTCTAATGTAATACTTGGACTAAAAGTAGCTGTAAAGGAGTAGTAGAAGTAAAGTAGTGTCTGAAAGTGACCTCAGCCTTCCTGTAATATAACTGTATTATAGGGTTCATGGACATTGTGGAAAAGCTGATTGATCACCCCGGCTGACCTCGTCCACTGCCTTTTGCATTCCAGTGGAGGTGAGAGAGTTTCTGTGTACGACTACCTCTGTGTCGTCTCCTCTGTAAACAAAAAGTCACCAGCGGGTCCAGCTTCCACTGCACAGACTCAAACTCACATGAACTGACATGAACTTCAAGGGATGATAAGGAACTCAAGGCCTGTGTTGACCTCTGTTGGTGATGAGGAGGAGCTGCAACAACAAGGACCCACTGCCTCTAAGATACACACATACACACACACACACACATGCACACACACCCTCTCTCTCTAACCCAATCAACCGATCAAAGAAATAAAAAAAAGGCGGTGAATAAAATTACAATAATAGATTAATAAACTTTTTTTTTTGTGCAGATGTATACTAATACTGCCGGTCTGCCATATTATGGAAGCGATGATGTATAAGAAAGATTCTCTAGAGTTTCTCTCTCTGATACAGCAACACACATATATGTGTAGAAAAGTAGTATGGGATGCACAATGCATGGATCTGGATGAAAAAAATAATCAGGTGTGTGTAGATTGCTGGTGTCTATGAGTGAGTGAAAAATGGGACTGTGGGGCTCGCTGGAGATATGCACTTAGCTGTTATAGTTTTAGTCCTCTTAAATCTGGCATCATGTTCATGTTTAGGATGTATAATAAGAACTGGATATTTAGTTCCAAGGCTGCTTTGCCTTTGCCACTCGCGACACGTTGCACAGATTGTATTTACACCAGCCTGACTACCTTCAGATGTGATCAGGCAGATACAGTTCTCATCATGACTCACTTGCCCTTTGCATTTACATGTTATCTTCCTTATCTGGAACACTGTGTCCACACAAAGATTGCATTTCAATATCAGGTCTTAGGGTTAATTACGAACTCGACAGTTTCTGAATTAAGACTATTAATTGAGACATGGGCAGAGAGCATTTTTTGGATAATGAGGTCCACTTTAATGTTTTTAATGAGAACATTCACATACTTTAAAGCTGCTGTAAATGATATTTTTTTTTGTCCCCCTAGTTTTGAGTTAAATAGCTCTTTACTCTACCAGTAATCACTGTTACAGAGTATTTGGTCAGTGACCCATGGCTCTCTTCCACCTGCTCGTGCAGTAAAAGAGAGGAGACATTTTCATGTATCCCTGCCCCCTTCATCCAATCAGGGCAGAGGACTTGATAAACAGGCTGATAAACAGGCTCCTCTGTCTGCTGATTGCCGCTGCACATTCATGCAGTGACGGAGAGAGCCGGGAGGGGATTGCTAACTGCAAAATGGGCAGGAAGTTAGCTAAAATGACGACAGCGCTTACAGCAGTTTTAATGAACAAGAAGCGTACATAATTTCAGTGTGTAGAACAACAACACGAGATGCAGGATACATGTTCAGTCACACCGTGGCTGTTACTCCACTCTTATCTTCAGCACTCCTCCTGGCCAGCATGCTTGTGGTCTTTCCTCTAAAAAATAACACTCTGAGCTTCTCTCTCAGGCTTTTGTTGGAGCAGGTAAGGAGGATCGCAGAAGCCACGCAGTAAAACGACAAGCCGAGGATAAGCATGTCCGCGCTCAGCCCAGAGGCGAAGATGGCATGGAAATAGTAGAAGGAGATGGTGAGCAGTGTGGTGAGGTAAACCCAGACCAGAGCCACCGTCAGCCGACAGACGAGCAGGTACGAGTCTGCAGTGTGAGAGCTGCTCTGCATGGCCAAGGTGTGTTTGCAGAGGTAGACGACCAGCCGCAGCGACGTCGGGAGCATGATCATCAGCGGCATCAGGGTGAGGTAGCTGATGAAGATGATCACATAAACATGGATGTCAACCCAGTTGGGGAGCAGAGGCTTTCTGATGACACAAGCGGCCTTTTCTGTCATGTTCTGAAGAGTTTTGCTCTGGAAATGGAGGTAGAAGAAAGGAGTGAACATCATGCAGGAGGTCAGCAGGGTCACCACCATGATGATGTTCAGGACGGTTGCGATGTTCTCCTTGAGCGTTCTGAAAAGAGCCGAGGAGAAGCTCAAAACCCTCATGCAGTAGAAGACGCTCAGCCAGGCGACGGACCAGAAGCTGACGGCGCTGCTGCTGAGCCACATGAACAGGACGACACAGAAGAAGAAAGGTAGGTCCGGCCAACAGAGCACCCCGGCCCACACTGAGGACGCGAGCACGAAGGTGGAGATCTGCAGCAGGATGTTGCCCAGCGAGATGAAGCAGATGATGACGGCCACAGTTTTCACACCTCCGGACCTCCACTGCTGCCGCAGCATGACCCCGAGGTTGAAGACGTTGGCGAGCACTCCCAGGACCAGCAGGAGGGCGGTGCCGCACAGCTTCACATCAGCAGCTCCAAACATGGTTCCAGAGGCGCGGCGCAGATGGGTCCTGCTTCATTCCTCCCGGGTTTGGAGCAGAATGGCATGCCCAGGTTCCTTACACAGGAAATTAAAATACCCAGCATGCAAATGTGTTCCCCCTCGAGTCACCAGCGAATGCTGCTGCATGTGAAAACAGAAATTAGACATCATTTAGATTAGTCACCACACGGCTTTGTTCATTTATAGAACAGACCTTGAATATAAACTGGGCAATTACAGATTTGACCTGACATGCAAGCTGAATGTACCGATGTTTTGTTTCTGTTTATTTCTGCTTCTTTATGTGTCTGTAATTGTTTTCATTGTGATGGGTTGTATTCCCCTATTCTGAGGTCAGGTCCTTTACCAGCATTTACATTTTATTCATTTGAATTAACAACATCAACCTTCTTATGCATCACATTTAAGGATTTTCCAGCCCTAATTCTCTCAAATAAGAAGACCCAACATGGCTATAGTTTGAGACACAGACTTACTTTTAAAACACTGAGAATTTTTTCAAAAGAGAGAGAGGCTTGATTGTATGAACACAACTCAACAGTGATGATGTGCTCAAGTAGGCCAAAAAGTGTTGAGAAAAAATGTGTTTCTGTGTCGGAACCATTTCAACAGGCTGCTGGACAACCCTGGATAACATCGCTCTAAAAAACTGGCCCCAGCTTCAACATCTCCACTGAGAAGAGTCAGAAACTGCAGATCACTGACCCCGAACCAGTCAGGTCCTCCAAAGTTGGAGCCTAGCAGCACTGTCAACACTGTTTGTTATGACTTGGAAACTCGAGAATGATGTTTGCAATTATTCATAAACTTTGCTCAACAGAAATATGGTGGAGCCAAACTACAAAGTCTCTTAAGACTAATGCTGGAGTTAACCGATTTAGCTGCTTCCCACCCATCTCCTTCCTGTTCCATCCTCTTGTCTCTCCTCTATACAGCAAAGACCCTGAAACTACTGTAGCCACAGTCATTTTTCCTGAGGGCACGCAACAGGCTGGGGGACCTCGGCCATTGTTGGAACACTTCATCCCGCTGCCTCTGAACAAGTTTGTTATGACTGTGAAGCTCGAGTAGATTGTCTGCAATCACCCATAAACCATATAGAGGTATCACTAGACTCTGCAGTTTCTCTCAACTCTGACACTCGTCTTTTGTTTGTTTTTTCCAGCATGCAACTTAACCTCTGAAAGAATGCACTGCACACTAACCTGCTCACCACAACATGGCAGACAAAGTTAGCAGCATGCCGGTGAAGTAAGTAAAGCATTCTGCAGCCCAAGAGAAGGCCAAAAACAGAGCTAAATGGAGAGTAAATATAGGATTTATATCAATAAAGAGGCCAGGCAAAATCTAACTTCTGAAAGTCTGTGGTCAGAGGACATCCAGCCTGTCTGCTCTGCATCCTCATCAGACTGATTCAGAGACTGCTGAACCAAATCCAGCAATAAGAAAGATTAATGTTTTTCCCGTCCCTGTATATCCACGTACAGTTTTTAGTCACTGTAATTGCTCAGATTGCTGATTGCATTTCTCTGATTTAATTAAATGGAGGAAATTGACCCTGAAACCGAGAATATTCTGTATCTTTGCTTCATAAATAACACAAATGATTAACATGTTTATAAATGACTACTAGTTTCAACCCTTGCTAAGAATTGCATTGGGAAATGTGGTGCAAGTCATGATGACATAAACACATTTTTAAAAATGTTCATCTACATGATCAGTGATGATGATCAGTAGACTAATTATAAAGACAATCAATCACAGATCTTAGGCACCCCGAGCAGATAAAAATGTGATAATCTGAGCCGTGTTTACAAAATGTTGGGCCGAGCCAAGACCAAAGGTCAGACTGCTCAACCACGACGGCCTGCTTACTTTGAACTGTCACCACCATTTAAAAATCAGTGCGCCTCACAGCGAGGAGAGGCGGAGTTCTGAGCAGACGCTGGATAACAGGCGAGGACGGAAGACACCGAGGGAACGTGGTGGAAGCGAAGCATCTGCAGCCTTCAGACCCTGACATGATGGAGCTCTATCTTGACCTGCACTCGCAGCCCTGCCGCTCTGTTTTCCTGTTTGCCAAGGCGGTCGGGATTCCCTTTGAGTTTAAGCTTGTGGACCTTGCTGCAGGTAATCCCACTCTGCCGGACAGACACAAGGAGAGAGTGGAGACTTTTTAAAATTCACACATAGCTGATTGGTGCAAGACTTTGTTCGTTTTAGATTTTCAGTTCACATTCTGCCTTAAAAAAAAGTGGTTAATTTGAGCTTTTTGTACTCGTAGAGAAAGTTACCAGATGTAGAGTTGAATGACCTGCAAACTTTGAACTGGTTACATAAGCTCCAGCCCCAGAGAGAGCGCTGCATGGATGTCTTTCCTGACATTTTTTTTCACTTCATGTTTGAGGTTGTGGCTCGTCACACATTTTGCAGGATTAGCGAGTTGAACATCCTGCAGGATTTTGAACTTGTTCTGTAAGCATGAACCTCCGGGCTATCAGTTTACATTTTCACATTTCACCCAGAGGGCTCAAAGTCTCATCCAGTGAGGTAATGAGTAGGAGTTAACTCCAAGATAACCAAATTTACACACAAACAGTGGGTGAAAGTATCAGGGGTCGGAGGTCAAAGCATCCAGACAAAACATGCCTGAGCCCCTGAGGTGATCGAGTTTAACAGAGACGTGCTGGAAGGAAGATAAAGGAAACGAAAGGCGTTTTTCTAAGCAGAAAAGAAGGAAAAGGGGAGGGGGAGTCACAAAAAACAGGATATTTAGTTTGATGATATCACAATCACATATTTTATTCATCTCTTTTTTCCTAAAGGCAGAGCGTCACTCAGTTCTGTGCTATGTATTCATGTATTCAAACTAAACTGCAAGCAGATGTTTTTTCCCTCATTTTAACACATCTGTGATTCTCATTCGTATGTTTGTCTCAGGGCAGCAGTACAGTGAGGACTTTGGAAAGATCAGCATCATGAGGAAGGTTCCCGTCATGAAGGATGGGAGCTTCATTCTGACCGAAAGGTACAACGGTGGCGGTTCTACGATTGACTCCTAACTGTCGATCAGTGTTTCCCAAAACTCGAGATGACGTCCTCAAATGTGTTTTTTTTCCTGTCCACAACCCAAAAACACCGTTATGAGAGATGAATGAAAACAGAAACATATTCACATTTAATGAGCTGGAATCAGAGAATTTGACTTTCATTTCTTTAAAAAACAAGTCTGTTCGATTTCTTGGTTAGACGCCACAAAGTAAGTTATGATGGATGCCTGTGAGGAGGAGTTTGTTGAACTCTTTCAAAGGCTGTTATCATAATTTATAAGGTTTGGTTCACATTTATAAGGGTCTTATCAGTTCTGCTTTAAAGTATCTGTGGATGTAATTAGATCGGCATTATTGGCCTCTCTACTTGTACGATGGAGTTGAAAGGATTTTTTTTTGTGCTGAAAGCTTTGAAAAGTGAGAGATGTTCACTGCTAATTCATCTGTCTGAGACATGGACAAGACAAGCAGGCGTATAAGGCTTTACAGCCTCAAATTGGACCTTTTAAAGTTACTTAAAACTTGTTCACATTACTTGTCTAACTTCATCCCCTCAGTAAATTTTATCCCTTAAACATCCTTTGTGTCCTCTTATTTCCTCCTGTGTTTCAGCGTTGCGATCCTGAAGTACCTGGCACAGAAGCATTCGTCATCAGTGGCAGATCACTGGTATCCAGCCGACCTGAAGCAGCGAGCTTGTGTGAATGAGTACCTGTCATGGCAGCACATGAACCTCAGAACTCACGGGTCAAAGGTCTTCCTGCTCAGGGTATGAGTCCACGATCCACCTGGTGCTTTGTCCTCACCTGGCCTGCTTCAGTACACACAAATGTCAGAGTTCACATGCTCGACCTGTTCCTTTTTGTAGCACTGAAATGTTTAGTTAAATAAGAACTTATCATTTCCACTTATCGTTACATTCAAGAATTAAAGAATCTTAATGACTATAAATGTAAAATTGAATTCAAAATTAGAAATCAACAAATCATTTGCAGCTGTCGTCTGGGAAAGACGACTACTTCACTTCACTGCTGCTGCTGCTGACACTACCGAGGTCTGACTGATGATGTTGTGTGTGTCCCTCTGAGCAGGCTCTGTATCCCATCATCATGGGCTCTGAGGTGCCGAAGGAGAAGATGGACGCTGCTATCGAGGATCTGAATCAGTCGCTCAACCTGCTGGAGGAGAAGTTCCTGCAGAACAAGCCGTTCATCATTGGCAACAAAATCTCTCTGGCTGATCTAGTTGCTATAGTTGAGATCATGCAGGTAACACTGTGACTATTTCTACTACTACTATCGAACTATAATATAGTAAACTAGAATGTAATTTCATCTCTCTCAGTAAATTCTACCCTGTCTGCATGTTCAGCGACCCCAAGAGGGATCTTGACCCCAAGATTGCAAAAAAAAAAAGAAATTTTCTCGCCTTAAAAAGCCGTATGTGTTTCGCAGCCTGTTGGAACCGGCCTGGATGTTTTTGAAGGCCGGCCCAAGTTGATTGCCTGGAGAGAGCGGGTGAAGAAGGAGCTCGGCGAAAAGCTGTTCGACGAAGCTCACGAGGTGATCATGAAGGTGACCAGCCTGCCGCAGAAGATGCAGAGCAACAGCGACCTGGAGATGCTCATACCAAAGTTTCGGAAGATTTTCAGCTGAATAAGATTCTGTGTACAAGCAGAAATAAAACGACTGTGGTTGGTGTCAAGACTGTGTCTTCATTTGTTTCTAGTTTCGTGATTTTAACTTTTTGGAAAGCTGCAGCTGTGTCTGCATTATGTAAAAATGTATCACATAGTTCAATATGTAAGTGTTGACCGCATGTTGAATTGTCAAAACAAATGGGGTGCAGGATATTACTTGGGTGACTGCTAACTTCTTCTAGCTGTAGCTGCTGTTAGCTAGTTACCTTGGTTAGCCATGCAGCTAGCGGTCGGGACTGGGAACTGAAAGCATCGGGGAAGTGTTGATGTAAACACCGCTAGCACAGGAGCTTGTGACTAGAACAGGTTGGAGCTGGTTAGCATGCCAACTTCATAAAAAAAAACTCTGCAACACAAATTATAGATACTATAATGTCAAAACTGACATTTCTTCAAATTTTAGTTCATTTTAGATTGTATTTATAACTAAAATCTTACTAACTGCACCTTTAACTGTCACAGATAAATGCACATTTATGATCCCCACAGCACAAATATCAAAATCACAGTTCTCGGTACATAAATTCTATATTCTTAAACATCTGTGTCCATTTTGTCAACTTGTAAACTGATTTCAGGAAGTTTTTAGATTTAAAGGGTATTATTTTGACTTTTATTAAACATGGGGTCAGATGACTTCGACACGATGAGGTGTGGTTGTTAGAAGAAGAAGAACACCAAGTTTACCTAAACCAGTGTCGTCGTGCAGATGTTCTCATCTACATTCCAGTTCTGCGCACATGACTGATGCAGAGGCTGAGTCATTGTTCCCTCATGGGACAGTTTGTCTGGCAAACTTTTGTGACAGCGGTCCACTTGTCATGCTGGGAACAAGGAGGTCTTTATCGTCAAGAAAATCAGGGAAGAGAGTCGAATCCTGGAAAACAGGAACATATTGGTTTTGTTCTCAAATATTTATAGTATATTATGGAGAGATAATCAGAAAGTTCTGTTTATCAGTTTGTCAGCATGTTTATCTCTGCACACGGTCCGGAAATGTTTACTGGACGAGTCTGAGAACTGATTTAAATTCAGATCCTTCGAGTGAGTGTCCAGTAGTAGAGACACCACTGACATCTAGTGCATGTTCTCTGTTAGTCCCCTTTAAAGGGCCACGATGTAGTGTTGAATTTCTATATTTACGATAATAATGAGGTAATAATTAAAACTCAGAAATATAAAATTTTTTTCCATAAGTGAATAAACAAGCTGTTCTCAGAGGAAAACAAGGCCCACAGAACTCTGTTTGAAGCAGTCTTAATGTTCCACCTTCTGTCCATTTGAGGTTATTCTGTCACCTGTTTAGGGAACTGCCCCGTGATTTGTTGAGAAGTGCTGCTGAGAAACATCTCAAAAATACAAACAAAACATTTACATCAACAGAAAACTTCATATGAGAACAGAGTGAACAGATTAGTTCTTCGTGGTTGTTTCCGTCTTATTGTGTGTGAGCGGACTGACTCTGGAGGCTGAATTCAAATCTTTCATTCAGATTTTATTATTGAATTATTCAGCCAGAATGTCGTTTGGGACTTCTCGAGTATATATTGTGTTATGATACATGACATATGAAGTGTCTGTCAACACATTGTATGATGATGAAGAATTGTTCTTAAAGAGCTCCTGCAGCTCGGATCATCAAACCCACCCACCACCATCAGACATATTTTCTTTTAAAAAGTCCCTTCAAATAAAATTCTTATCTCAAGTTCTTATTTTTTAAATTGTTTCTGTTTTGTAATCTTCCCGTTAACAATAATAATAAGAAGAAGAATTAGGGATACAAGATATAGATTTTCTTCTTCTTTAATTTATCGGCTATTTGTGTTTTCACTGCAGGCTACACGTAGAGTCATTTCACTTATTGTCTGAATTTCATTTTTTTTTTCTTATTTCTGCTTTTTTATTGTGTGTTTTGAATTGTTATATTTCTATCAGTTTATCTGTGGAGCTCAGAAAAGCTACTGGAAAACCAAATGAATAATAGTTATTTTAATAAAAAAAAGACTGAATCGATCAACAATTGATTTTCCGTGTGTGTGTGTGTGTGTGTGTGTGTGTGCTGCAGCTGCTTTGGTGAAGTGAGAGCAGCTGCAGGAGTCTGGACATGTGACCGTCCACACAGGAAGAAGAGTGAAGAAATGAGTCAGAGATTCCTCCTGAAACAAATCAGACAAACCAACTCGAACCCCTCCACCACAATCACCACCACCACCACCAGCAGCAGTCTACCGTCATGCCTTGCTGCGGGCTTCGCGGTCTGTGTCAGTATGAAACCAACAAGCTGGTCCGGATCCAGAGCGTCCGGCTCGGCTCCATGAAGTGGAGTCTGAACGGGTTCATTCTGCTCTTCATCTGGTGAGTGAACATGTGAAATACTTCAGCCCCCGCGTCCCTCGGTGCAGTCGGGGAGCGGCTGCTTCCTAATTAGTATTATTCACCGTCGTCAAAAGCTCCGTTAACGCTGCTGAAAGCGTTTTCACTCCCGGCTGCCGTATTCTCCTCCAGATCAATAGCAGAACCGGAGAAAAGAGCTGTGTTTAACTTAAACCTTGAACTATGAACAACTTCTTTTGTTTGTTGTATTGTATAAAGCCCAGTGATTCAGTGCTGGACATCCACAGTGCAGGGCTCAAACTGAAGCAGCAGAGATAACCTGACCACAGCCGCACAGATCAGTTGATTAATCGATTGGTTCGATTCCATTCTGTTTTCTGCTTCATCACTGTGATGATTTGCTGTTTTCTGTCTTTGTTAAGTAAATATCTCCTGGTTTCGGACTGTTGTTTGGACAAAACACGCCATCAGAAGGTGTCAACGTGGATTTTTCACCATGTCAAAATGTTTTGTTTTTAAACCAAGGATGTGTCCTGAATACTTTTTCTTTATGCTTTTAGTACGCTGCTGCACTGACAAAGTACATACTTTTGCACACAGTATGCACACAACTGAGACATTTGTGATGACAGTGGGCCGTCATCTTGACCCTCTTGCTCATATATCCGTCGCAGCCTTAACACATAGTTTTGGAGTACAAAGAACGTAATACTTACTCTTTAATGTAATTGTGGTGCTCTCGGCTTTGTATACATTTGTGTGACACACCGTGACATATGTGATATGTCTTCTTTACCTAACTTGCGTCACAATACTGTAAAAGCTCTGCATTTTGTAATGTAAGACCCAAGACAACTTGAGAAGGTGCCTAAATGGCATCCTTTGGCCTGTGGACTAATACATACTCATTACATACAGCTCCTTTAAACAGCTTATTTAATTGTTATTATTTTGGCAGCATCATGATGTTGTGGAACAGGAAGTACCAGGAGTTTGACCTGGTGGTGAGCTCTGTCACCACCAAGGTGAAGGGTGTCGCTCAGACCCTCGGGGACATGGTCTGGGATGTGGTGGACTACAGCGGACCCTCACATGTAAGGAGCTGGATCCTCATGGTCCTCGGTCCTCTGGGGTTTTCAGCATGAAGGAGAATTAAAAGAGTTTTTTTTTTTCTTTTCTTTTTAGGATAAAAACTCCTTCTTTGTAGTGACCAACGTCATTGTGACGAAGAATCAGAAGCAAGGAAAATGCCCAGAGGTGCGCTTTCATCATCATCATCATCATGGTCCATGAAGCAATCCCCTCCCTCCTCTCTACGGCACCACATAAAAAAGCACAGCAGTAATTGGCAGACGTAGCTGTAAACAGGATCCTGGATCCTATTTATGGAGTTCTCTGTCCTGATTGGATAGAGTGGGCAGGGATACCAGAAAATATATTTTGTCTGTTACTGCATGAGCAGGAGGAGGAGAGATATGGGTTACTGACCAAACACTATAATAGTGGTTACTTTTGGAAAGCAGAGCTATTCCACGCTTATTTTAATGAAGAATATCTCTCACTTACAGCAGCATTAAGTAGTTGAGGTAGTTTTATCTATTTTTATTTTATTTTTCTTTATCCTATATGCTATTTTATGTTATACAATGTATCTTTGTTTTAATTTTTTGAAGCACATTGAGTTCACGCTTGCCGTATGAAATGTGCTATATAAATACATTTGACTTGACTTATCTGCAACAGTTGCTCCTTTATCAAAGTGCTGCAAATGGTAGATGAAATGTTAGCAAACCTTTCTTATTTTGCAGCGGTGTTTATATTCCAGGTTCTCCGGATAGGCAGATTGTGCCGCACTGATAAGGACTGTGAGAGAGGAGCCTGGGATCAGCAGAGCCATGGTACAGTACCTTCATCTCACATGCACACAAGAAACCAGGTAACTGGAGAATGTGTTTCCAAGATCACCTTTTGAAGAGCAGGACCCTGGTTGGTGTCAATCAATCAGTCCATCTCGATCTTTATTTGTATAGCACCAGTTTACAACAAGAGCTATCTCATGACACTTTCCAATTTGTGCAGGTCCACACCACACGCTCTTCATTAATGTATTTACAGAAACCCAACATTTCCCCCCTCGAGAAAGCACTTGGCGTCAGTGGCGTCGTAAAAACTGCCTTTTAACAGGCAGAAACCTCGAGCAGATTCACGTGGGTGTACACAAACCACAAGAGTTCAGGGCCCTGTTCTTCAAATGTGGTTTAGCTAATTCAGGCTAACAGGCTGTCATCAGGCTAAAATAACCCTGTTTATTCTCGTACAGCTAATGTGGTTGTTTCAAAGAAGGACTGATTTGTTCATTTGTAATTGATGAAGTTATCTTGAATAACAGTGCGCTCCTATTTTGAATTAAAAGCAAAATGAGAAGAGTTGAAAACATGATCGGAGAACTGGTCGTGTGATTGCTGTTATGTGAGGGTGGGAACCTTCCCAGCATGCACAAGGGCAACAGAATCATGGACATTATTTTGTAACTTATATAACAGATTATTTTTGTTGTATGGCATGTGTCATTTCTTTTACATTGAGCTCAAAGTTTCCGCACTTTGATAACTGTTAAAAAGTTACCAGTGATGCTGGTGTATAATTGGTCAGGTTTTCCCTGGTGTACATGTAAGTTCTCTGATTTAGTTTATTGTAATTGGGCACCAATTTGGCATTCCCTGCTGCCTTTCGCTATCTGCGTGTACTGTAAAATCCCCATTGCTACGTGAAACAACGACAACTTCCAAGCTGGCAAAAAACCAAGGCTAAAACAAAAGAAAATTATCTTAAATCTCGACACACTATTGATTTGTATGAAAGCTGCTAAGTGGCGCTTTGAAGCCAAAAAAGTTTGACTTCCCTGATGTAAAATGACCTGGATCTTCTGTGTTGTATGGCTCATACAGCGTGCCCACTGGAGACTTCCGCTGACTGAGCTGGTTAAATTCCGGTTTGGTGCCCAGCTAACTTCTATGGGGAAAGAATGATTTAATCTCGGGCTGTGCTAGACTCCCAACTTTAATTGGACTGAATGGCTCAAATTATGGAAGTGAAATCTTGCAGGGGTTGTGCTGCCAGAAACAGTGTATCCAGGAAGAGAGCCAGGCTTTGAAGCCAACTCTCGTAGTGGCCAAACTGTGTAAACTGTCCTCATCATGTCATGCACTGGGACCCCAAGAGATCATTTCCCTTAAACTTACCTTGAGGAACGAGGCTGTAAAACGGTGGATAATTATTTTGGAGCGTCACAACACTCACAAAATTAACCTGCACTGATCTTACCTCTTTTTGGCTTACTGAGCTGTTTGGTACCGACGTAAATGGTCACACAAATTAGTTGTGTTACCTCTCGTTGTGGCAACAGATGCAAGGCACTGTCGACACAGAACACGCGTTTGGTCAATATCATCATTCTTGTAGCTGAAATATTTCCAGATAACTGACATTGCTTTTCTTTTTGGCACCAAGTCTTTGTTTTTGGCGATTTTCTCTTGTTCGTTGTTCATTTTTCAATGTTGTTACCAGCGACTCACTCCATGTGCAGGGGTGTGGTCTGCTTCCGCACACTGAATAAGAACTAATGATGTGTCAGGTACCCTTGAAATTAGATGAGTTAATTTGCCTCCTACATGGCAGGCCCTGCGATGTGACTATTGCTCACACATACATCGCGATGGCGATGCTCAAACGATATATCGTGCAGCTCTAATTGGAATGTCCAGAAGAGCCACAAGATTCAATAATTTTATCTAAACCAGAAGTAAGCTGGCTTGGTCGATGGAAGTCTTTAGTGTGCACCATCTATGGACCCCACAAAGAAGAAGGTCTGGGTAATTTAAGATCTGGGAAGTTGGGGCCCCAAAATGCCATCGCCTTCAACACTGCATCCAGATTCTAATGTAATGTACTTGCACCAACATGTTCACTAACAGCACAAACATAAACAAGCTGTTAGCTTTTTCTGTAACCAGATTTCTGCCTCACCCTGGTTTTTACCAACTTATTTTAACAGTGGTGGACATACCCGTGACATATTTAGCTGTGGAAACCAACTTGTTTAACTTGTAGGGTCCACTGTCAGTGCTATTACATGACACTCAAGAAAACCAAATTACTGGGTTAGTCCGACTATGATCGGATTTTTAAGATGCATGTATACACCTTAGTCTGACTAAAATCGGACCGGATTGGATTTCTCATAGTCGGATTAAAACACCTAGATTATTCGATTGATAGTTGCATTACTCCTGCATGTATACATTCTATCAGATTGGATTTGGATTTTACGTTCCGTGCAGGCTCGAGATTTTTTCCATGGGGCTGTGAGCCGGAAGTAGAAGGACGGCAGTGGCAGCGGTAGCGCGGCGGCGGCTTCTTTTCTCCGAAATAACCGCAAGAAAGAGCGCCATTGCGCATCTAGTTTGTGTAATTATCATGTACACCATATACGAAGTGTACAAAGATGTAGTTTCGTCTCGCTCTTCATACGCCATCTTTCTTGAATGCCGAGGCAGCTGGTGACGTAAAGAGGTCAGCCGGAGGTGGCTCTGTTACCACTAGTTGAAATGGGTACAGTGCCACCTGTTGTAACGGGGTATGACATGCTTCAGCCAATAATTCTATTTTCTCACCGGCATGTATACTCGGACTATTGCAGTTGTCCGATTGAGTAGCATAGTTGGCTGTATGGCTGTAATTCAACTAAGCTGTGCATGTAAACGTACTGTGTGTGTCTCAGTTGTGGACTGACTTTAAACTAAATAATTTTTAATAGAATGATCTGTTATCTCACTGCTCTGCTGTCACTGCAGTACTTCCCTTGTCCATAGTGGGTTGTGACCAGTTGACACCTGTTTCCACAAGAAGCAGAGGAATTTATCATCAAGGTGCTGCAGATTTAACTTCAGCCTGCAGTACAGCAGCTCTCAGCTCTCTGATCGTCACCTGCTGAAGAATTCAAACTTGTGATCTTTCATACTCCATTGTTAGAGAATCAGTAGAGTTTAAAGCAACAATATGTAGGATCTCGCACATTTTGTGTGATTTGGCGCCCCCCATCATTTCTGAGAGAAATAATAATAATAATAATGATAATAATGATAATAATAATGATAATAAATAATACAGATCTAAGGATTCTGTAACTATTTGTCAGCTGTAATGTAATGCTGGGTTCTATCTATGAACAAAACTCCACACGTCATAACACTGTTTTTTGTTGTGGCGTGTTAGTTAAGGTACAAATGTTACATACTGTTGCTTTAAGTGCAGGACTGTTTGTTTTTCTTCCTGCAGGGATTCAGACGGGATCTTGTGTGATTTCTGACGTGTCGAAAAAAACCTGTGAGGTTTCTGCGTGGTGTCCAATTGAAAAGAGGGGGAATCCTCCGAGGTGAGCTCTATTTTGTTGTCAGATAGGAGCCTTATGTAACATCTCACTCGGGAATTTAGCTTTTTGCAATCCTGGTATTTTGACATATCATCACCTTTGAAGTTGACGGGAAGCTTTTAGCAAACAGTTGCTTATTTACACATTTAGCAGTTACAGAGCAAGATGATCATTCATTTGGAGGAGTTGTGTAAATGTGACTCCAATATTCTCTTTGTTTTCTCTAAATATCTGAAATATCCTGCTCTTTAGCTGCTAAATGCAAGTGGGTGAGACCTGTGAACAAAACTTTTCCCTTTATTTTAAATCTATGCATTTTGTTTTCTGGTGTGAAATGAACTTCAGCAGAAAGTTTGCAGCTTCACCCCGCCACCATTGTTGCTGGAGACAAGTCCATACAACATACTCACTGTACACAGTACGTGCTATGCTATTTACTGTATTACTATAATACAGTACTGTCACCATCAGTCAATCAAACTGTGACTTCACAATCTCACTGCCAATTACCTGAGACAAAGATGCAGTAAAAACTTCTCAAGGTTAAAGGTCACTTCCTTTTTATGGTGCTCCTGCAGATGTTTCACTGCAATCCACAGTTAATTTTTTGGCAGCTCCTCCACTTCTTTTGCACATTGCACTGTCCATAAACGGTGAACTCAGTATAACTACAGCATATGTGCTTATAGACTTTTTTATGTATACTGTTTTTTGGTCACTTTTCCACTTCAAAGCAACTTTCTACATAGTGTTGCTTTAAACGCACCTTGTACTTGAAAGAAACTTAGAAACTATACATAGTTTGGTTTTGGGACATACTGTAGCTTTTGAGTCTCCTTCAGATAAAGATTCAGTGTATTTTGCTCTATTAAGATGTATTATTGACTCCAGTGTGTAATAACTAGAGTTGTCCATCATGCAGGCCTGCTCTGCTGGCAGCAGCCGAGAACTTCACAGTCCTCATCAAAAACAACATCAGGTTCCCTGCGTTCAACTTCATCAGGTGAGACGGCTTTATGACTGATGGCACAGAGGCCATCTACAATATACATTGTTACATACATCAAAGTCATTTTCATTCAGTAAGACAGTTGCAAAGTAGTATGTTTCTCCCCTGTGTTTTAAAAACCCTTTCTACATGTTTTACCCTGTCAAATTCACATTTAAAGGTGCAGTATGTAAGATTTTTAGTTGACAACATTAAACACAATTATCAACTGAAAAAATAACAGTTTTGATGTTATGATAACTATGTATTATTTCCGAGATATCTACTGAAGTTAGCATGGTATCCAGTTAGCCCCAGTTTGTCATGGTCCAAAGCTACCATGCTAGCCTCTCTGCTTATGGTGTAAACAGCATCAGCCCCATGTAAGGCAATGTCAGCTAATTACCTAATGGCAGCTACAGTTAGCAGCAGTTAGCGGATGCTCTGGGGATATGCTGCCCCCTGTTGGTTTGGAGTATGAATTCAACAGGTAGCCAATTCTTACATGTTGCACCTTTTTATCAAGTTGAAATAGAGCTAATTAGTTAAGCGTCAAGTATTTTCCTGCACTAAATTATTTTCATCAAATAAGAAAAGCTAATGAAACTTTTAGACTATCATTAAACTCTCGCCTGGAAACAACCAATGACATTTATAACCATTTTGAAGCTCTTTGTCTCTGACTTTCTGGGAATATTAAAATCTATTTTTGGTGTGGCAGAAGGAACATCCTCCCAACGATGAACGGTGCCTACCTGAGTAGCTGTCAGAGAGTGAACGACTCGCTGTGTCCCATCTTCAGACTGGGGGACATCGTTAGAGAGGCGGGGGAAAAGTTCTCTGAAATGGCAGTAGAGGTGGGGTTACATGTTCAAATGTTTCGTCTGTGAAGGTAAAGTTCAGTTTTCTTACACCCTGGGTCTTATTTTTGCACTCCTTTCCTCCATCACAGTCAGTTATGATGACATTTTACTGACCGACGTCACAGCTGACATCTCGGGATGCAGCAACATTGCCAGAACACCCGCTTTCTCTTTTTTGGACTTCCCCTTGTGAGCCACTTTTCCTCAGCAAGAAATCAAGTAAAGTTGAAATGAAACAGCCAGATAGAGGAAGTACTACCTCAGCAAACTTTCTTCAGTCTCGGTGGTTGAAAGTGAAAAGTCAGCATTGTCACTGTAACTGCAGCCATTAATACATTTTTGCTTTTCTCCAAGAAGAATGTCTAATTTTTCTTCGCACATTACTGAATAAGCTGATGTTTCTTCACGTTAAATCTTTCTTATTTAAACATTTTTGTCTGAATGTATTATTTTCTTGAAACAGGTCCAGACAAATTTATCTGCGCTTTGAGATTATATCATCCTTTCAGTGAAAATTTGATTGTTTGGAGTATTTTGTATAAATCAGGTTGCATTTGTCTTGTTTTCAGTGCAGCTGCCTTCCTTATTCGTCCTTTTTTTAAAGACGCTCTTTCACAAACTATGTAACAGTGTATCATTTTATGATATTTTTGTTTTCATATCAAATATTAATCTATAAAGTACAAGTAACTACAGCTGTCTTATATGTAATGTTAATGTTGTGGAGTGCAAGAATAAAGTGGCCTAAATTGTCAACGCTAGTAAAGTCTTTCAAAATTGTACAAAAATGATACAAGTTCGGTTTTGATATACTTTACATGAGTATTTACATTTTATTGGTATTTAACATTTTTAACACTGTAGTTTTACAATTTTTTACGCTGCTGAAATGAACTGTTTCTTGCTGGGTGAGTTTTTTTTTTTTCTTATTTCCTCTGATGGCCACAGGGGGGCGTCATTGGCATCCTGATCAAATGGGACTGCAACCTGGACTGGCTCATGCAGCGCTGCCTTCCTAAATACTCCTTCAGACGGCTGGATGAGAAAGAGAGCAACAGGACGCTCTACCCCGGCCTAAACTTCAGGTGAGCGGGGGTCAAAGATCAAGTTTACCACCTTCAGGACCATTATAGGAGCTTTGGTTAGTTTGAGGCTGAGCAGTTTTTATATATGGTGGTCCACAGTTCTTAAACTTTTCTGTTTCCACAATCATATTTCTGTTGGGATGAAAACTATCAAGAGAAAGTGAAAAATAAACCCTGACAGGTTTTCAGTCTATAGTTCTATTACAAAAGTACTGTACTGTACGTAACTTTCAGATTTGGGGTAGTTGTAATTTGAGTATCATGCTATACAACTTTATACTTCTACTCCACTACATTTGACCGACAGCTCTAGTTACTTGTTACTTTACATATTGAAAATGCTTTCATCCCCATCCTGTCCAGTGAAACACGTATATCTCCTCATTTGATGATGTGAAATGTACATTTTTCTAATAATCTGAAGAAAAAAGTCCACTTCCTTTTTGGATTGAGAAAACTAAATGACCAATTTTATAACCCTTCCTGGATCAGATGAAAAAATGCATGGTGCAAGCTGAAAACAGGCTGTTTGTCTGAGCTCATTAAACATTGACTTTTATAGCACGTGGTACTCAGGACAGTGACGCTACAGACACAATGTTCTTACAGAATATAATGCATTTCACGGTGTGGTACTTTTACTACAGTGAAGGATCTGAATCCTTGATAAATCTGTTTTTATAACCAGTAGAAAACACAGTTTCTGAACAAGACAAGAAGTGTTTCAGGCATATTATCATGTTATTTCCGAGTTGGGGTAAATAAATCTGCGTCATGTTAGAGGCTCCTCTGTAACAACAAGCCGCCTTGTTTTTTTTTTAATTGTTAAAAAATGCTCTCTTCTGATCAGGTATGCAAAGTACAACACAGTGAACGGAGTGGAAGAGCGAACGCTGTACAAAGCATTTGGGATTAGGTTTGATGTCATGGTGTTCGGACAGGTGAGTTTGTTCTTTTTCCGCATATAATTAAAATTTCTTTGCTATGGATTTTCCATTTTTCAGACTTAATATGAGTAAACCAAGTAGTTTTTTTGAATGTTCAGTAGGCCTCTGTGTAATGACACAATGTATACTGCCTGTTGAGGCATCATCTGATCAATTTAATGTCAAATATCTCTTATCATAAACTCTGATATCCACGCCTTCTTTGCACACAGTAACTAATGATCTACAGTTGTGGTCCTGACTCTTGTGTGTGTGTTTAGTAAAAACAAACAAGTGACAGTCTGCGGTGTTTTCCAGGCGGGAAAGTTCAGCTTCATCCAGCTCATCATCTACATCGGGTCAACGCTGTCGTACTACGCTCTGGTGAGAGACCACCCAGTGTTGGTTGCTGTCACACAAGTGTCCATTCATGCACTCCCTGAACACAGTGGCGGTCAGTGTTAAGAGTCCACAGTGGCTGCATGTGGATGAACTGAATGAATTAATCAGAAAGAGCTAAATAAGATCAATCTGTTAGCTGAAGGCTACAGGAGATAAAAGGTTAGTTGTAAAGATAAAGATTGTATGACATGTCTCAAAAAACTCCACTGTGGAAATTTTAGGTGGTACTTAAATAATTTAAGTCGCTTTATCATTCTGCTCTAACTCCCACATACTATCTCGCATATTCAAGAACTTCATATCCACTGTTTTGAACTCCTTATAGGCCGTTTGACTGATGCTCACAAAAATTTGCAAATAGCATCTGTGGACACTTCTGACGAAAAGCTGTCAAAAGAATTTCGATATTCCAAAAAAATACTGAACTTCCGGTAGATTTTAATCACAACAGGAAGTGTTGCGTATCTCCACATTGGTGTGTCCGAATCACATGAAACTCATGTTCCTGATTTCCTGTGAGCCCCTAAGGCGCTGTGCAAAATTCTGTGCAACTCGGCCTCAAGGGGGGCGCTTTTATCGCAAAATAACCAAAAAGAACACTTGGCTGGCAAGTTTCACCAATATGTACGATAATCAATGAGCACGTATATCATGACCAGATGCACAAAAAAATCCTATTGGACCAATAACGTAAACCCAACAGGAAGTCAGATATTGTCCATTTAGTCATCACTTTTAGCGATTAGCAAAACATCGCACAAAAATGTCAAAGTAGTGAGAAACAAGCTGGGGTGGAAATCTCTCTCAGTTGGCATACTTTTTCTCAAACAAAAGAGATGCATTACCCACTACAAAAGCCTCTTTATTCAGGATTCTCACTTGATTCACAACCTCCGTAAAACAGGTTGACAAACTTCTACAATTGCCTTTTTGCCCAGCCACACTCACTCAAGTGCCCACTCACAGTGTTTGTTGAGAACAGCACAGTGACACAAGAATTTCCCATGTCATCACTGAAACTAAGACAAAGTAAAAAGGATGATTTCACATAATACAGACACATTTCTTTCAAATTGTGTAAATATGTCTCCACAAGGAGATACTTGTGCCACATTCCTGAAAGAACTATATTAGGCTGCCCACAAAATAATTATACTTTGGGAGCACATACATTATATTTTACTGAGAGCTCTGCACAAAGATAGCAACATTACAATCACAAAATAACTTTGCTTGTTTGCTGTTATTCATTTTTACATCCAATAATTACCCATCTCACTTAGTTTCCCTAGCTGCACTGCAGACTGCTGAACGATGCTCTCTCACTCATTTCTGTGCTCTCACCTTTGAACACTTGGGCACTGAAAGCTGCATTCTTTTTTACTGTTTTGTCTCCAACCATAGCACTTCATTAACAAGCCCAAAGAGAAGGCTTTTAGAGTTCACACCACATGACAAGGCAGAATCAATGATCAAAACATAACTGACCAAGTTAGTTTGAGGGATTTTTCACTTGTAGTCCATTTTGTACTTATGTTAGCTATGAAATAAGTCTATTAAATCTAAGACACATTATTGACATTGAAATTACAAGGGCCAGTAAAAACTCAAAGGCTCATCTCATTTAGACCAAGAGGTCCAATTTCTGATTGTATAATATACTTTTTTGAAGTTTTAACTATTTACAGTGAAACTACATATACAAACGTTGCAAATGGCTTGAAATCTACAATCCTTCTCTTTCAGCTACATATGGAATCATTGTGCGTGGAGATAAAAGAGTTCACCTGAATTCATCTTCCGGTCTCCAGGTGTCCAAAGAAGAGCGCACAGAAGAGAGAGAGAGAGCATGTAGTGTGCAGCAGTCTGCATCGCAGACAGCAAGAGTTTGTGAGAAACATATAAGACTGAGTGAGACGGGTTATTCTTGCCATTAAAATGGATAATAGCAAACACGCAAATACATTTATTGAGCACAATGACATTCAATGCTCAGATGACATTATGTTTTGCTCCCGCATCATTCACGCCATATTGAATCACCGCAATTTATTTCAGTCTCCTTAGATGATTCACTGTATGTTAGTAGGCTCAAAAACCACCATTCTTCCGGTGCCGCTGGTCAGATGTGACAATCGGTTAACTAGAACGGTACTATAATTTTACATTATAGGCCAATAAACTGTCATAGTCAAAGCGCCTCATGTTGGACACAGAAAATGACATTTAACCCCTTCCTGCACTGTCCGTAACATGGATAGATTAGAGATGCATGCACAACAATCGGCCAGTGGGGCCGGGTAAACAGCACGCCCCGACAACAGCATGCACTGACGCGCGTGGACTGCGAGGGCCCGTTCATCGCTGCTTGCAGCTTTAATAAATGATTGAAACATTTAATTTCACCGTGATGAGCTTTGGAGAAAGAGTGAGGGGTTTTCTCGGATACAGCATCTAGTGGCTTTTAGAAGAACTGCAGGTTAAAAGTGCACCGCGTAGCTTTGGAAATAATTTTTAATCGGAAGAGAAAGACCTTTATTGACTGAACAAACTCTCTTTGTTTTCATGGCTGAATAAACAAACTGACCTTAAAGGATAGCACAGTTTCATACTGTTTTACTCTGTTCGTATTTGGTGGACCCTGCCAGCTTTCTTGCGTCACACTGTGTTCTGGGGACCTTATTTCCTTCAGAGAACAGCTTGTTGATTCAGTTATGGAAAAAATAAATATTTGTGAGTCTACATAGTAGACTACTTTAAGACACAGGAGGGTCGAACGGGCGTTGGTGCTGTAAAAGACAAACAGTCTCTTGAGCAGAAGTCCAGAGAAAGACTCGCCTAAGTCCACCTTTTGTCTTTCTTATGAATTTGTTTTCATTTGGAATTAAGAAATGTAATTTAAAATCCAAACGTGTTTTACTTTACCTGACCTTTACTATGCTGCACAATGGGCTATTACTGTATGTCAGAAGCTCAACTCCAGAGTTGATCAGGAATGTCAAAAATGTAGAAACTGAATTCTTGCTGTGATTTGACACAGCGTAAATTATCCCCCCAGATTGAATCAGTTAACTCAGTCGAATGAAGTCTAATTGGTGTTAAACACAGATCACATGTATGTTGACACATTGGTGCGGTTGATTTCTATTGCGGCTGAAAGTGTGAGCTGCTGACTGCCAGCTGAGCCTTTGTGTGTGTCTTTTCCTCCAGACGACCATGTTGATCGACTGGCTGATTGGAACCAGCTGTTACTCTGTGGAGGTTGGACAGAACTACTCTGAGAAGAAGGTGGAGGCAGTCCAGGACAAACAGAAGGTGATGAATGGTTTGATATGACCTGCGTAAACCAGCTGTCAAACTTTTTACAGTTTCATACAAACAAGTATTATATATTAATCCATTTTCAAATCGCTGTAGTTTGTGATCATTCTGAACGTCTTTCTGGATGATGTGACTGTGTTGCAGTGCATCCTCTGTGTGTCCTACATCGACGAGAACAACATTCGACTAGTGAAGAGATCACAGAAGAAAAGTTTACAAGACGTCAAGGCGGCATCTGTTCAGCCACGCAAGGTACACCTGCTGCACCGAGACACATTCAGATATCCAAAGATATAACATGTGTTCCCTTTTTACTAATGAAATACAGTGACATTAAGACTTAAAGTTGAACCTGTTGTTTCAAGGCATCAGCTTCAAATAAATTAAGACTTTCAGGGTTGAAGCATCAACAGGTTCAAATCATGGGTGATGAATTTCTGGCAACTTGAATAGAATAAATACATATTTTCCCTCTTCACTAGCACAGACATCCTCACATATCATAGATGATTGTCTTGCAAAATACAGTATCAAGTACCGCAGAGTTGCTCTCACGGGTGCCCTTCCAGTGGGCGAAACATGATCAAGTGCTCTCTAGGTTGCCCTTCCAGTGGATGCACGCGGTGCCCACTATTTTATTCACCCCTGCGTCCTGAGTCAGCCAATGCTTGATGGTATTATATTGAGTTTTTCTGTGATTTCCAATCCATAGTTTTATATGTCTTATTGTGAAATGCACCTCCATCCTGTATCGGTGAATGTTTAATCTACTACAACTATAATTGCATGAATGGCCCCATGAGTAAACTCACTGTCTTCAGTGATATTTTCTTTTGTTGACAGGAGGACACAGGACACCTGAGAGCCGTTCTCTCTCTGCTACAGTCTGGTGTTGGTGCTAATCATGATGCTCAGCCTCCCCACGAACATAAACCCGACCCCAAACAAAAACCCTGTCGTCCAGCCTGGTGCAAGTGCGACCACTGCACTCCCTCCTCCGTCCCTCAGGAGGAGCTGTGCTGTCGGCAGAGTGCCGGCCCCTGCATCACCTCATCTCCTTTGTTCGGGCAGCTTGTGTTAAGCCACTCTCTGCTGGAGGCTGTCCTTCTGTACCGTGACCCTCTGTCTTCATTGGCTGATCGAGGACAGGCGGCCTCCCTGCGTCACTGCGCCTACAGACAGTACATCAGCTGGAGGTTTGGCGTCCCACCTAATGACACCCACCCTGTCATCCCCAGCTGCTGCGTGTGGAGAGTCAGGGAGGAGTACCCGAGCCCGGATGGACAGTACAGCGGCTTCAGACCTGTCAGGATAGTGTCCATGCAGGCCTGCACTAATGGAGAGCTGTGAGAGGAGTGTTTCTGCATAGCAGAGCAGGGACTCCCCACTGACCACTGACTGACCTACTAACAGTGACCTTATGTTACAGCTGCCTTGCAGAGAAAAAAAATGCAATAACCTCACTAAACTGAGTGGAAAATGAAAACGAGTCAGTTTTTGTCAGCTTGCCTTCCGTCAGAGGGGAAAAACCTCACTGAGTCAATAAATCACTGCATTTTCTAAGATCATCTGTCACCTAACATGTGTCATTTGGCTGCTAAATAGAAATATCCATGAAGCAATCGTTCTCAGTTTCACTCCCTCTTAGCGGCCTTTTGCCTTTATTGGGCAGAAATAGCATTTTTAACATCTCTAGCATATTTAGACGGAAAGGATTTCTCCTGCCAGGAATGTGCTCACATCCATCATATCACAGAGAGGCAACATTTTAAGAAAATAACTCCGATGATAAAGAAAAAATGTGCCAAGTGCTGCTCTAGGTTAGGATCAGTATAATGAAGTAATATAAAAGTGAAAAATCAGGTGCTCTTCAAGGACAGGGCTCCTGGAAGAGTAAAAATAATGAACATTGAGTATATAATGGAAGTCCATGCTATTGGTTAGCAGGCTGAAAAGGATTCTGAGATACTTTAATAATAATTATTAAAATCCTTTTATAGAGTCTGGAATAAACAAATGTGCCTAGACTCGACTTGTGAGAGGATACAACGCAATGAAGACTCTGTATTAAACTAATCAAGTTTTCAGGTGGCAGGGTCTCATGAAGTCTAAATTCTGTCACTTGAGACCACCATCAACAAGAGCAGTGATACAAGTGCAAAAGATATACTGCCTGAGAGAAGGAGAGAAGAAGAGAAAAAAAACAAAATAATATTCAATCACAAATCCTGTGAGCGTGGGCTGGAATAAAGCAGGTCATGGCAGCCCAGTCAGTTCACTGTGTTAAAGACTTGTTGCAGTATCTCAATTTGTTTATTCAGCGCACAAACTAAAATTTGGAAACAACAGTGTGTGACTTTAGGGAAAGTTATGTGCTGGAATTATTTCTTAAAGTATGCCCAGGACCACAGTCATCACAGTGAAGTAAATGGTTGGTAACATTGTGCCTGCTCAGAGACCAAAATCAAAATCTGTTCTCACCGATCAAACATAGCAACCAACGCTATAGCCGGAGACACTACATAGAAGTGGATGGATAAACTGTCAGAAAATAATTCCAGCATTTAGCTTTTTGGAAAACAACAAATAGGCATTATAACAACAAGTTGTTAATTAGTGAGCTTTAGTGGTGTTGGTGGGTGTTAGAGCAAGTTACGCTGTTTCTCCCTGCTTCCAGTCTTTATGCTAAACTAGGCAAACTACTGACGTCCACTATATTTTTTTGTTAATTGACAGGGATGATGCATCTAGGCGTGAAATATAATGGTCCAATATGTAAGATTTTAGTTGAAAACATTGAAAAATGACTGAAGTTATCAACAGAATGTGTAGAAATGACAGCTTTTACATTATGACGTGTATGTATTGTACAGAGATATCTACTGAAGTTAGCATGCGTACCTGCTAGCCCTGGCCTGTCGTTGTCTAAAGCTCCTGTGGTAATGCTGTAAAACAGTCCTATAGTGCTCCGAGCTCCCAGTCCGAACCACTAGCCGCACAGCTAAACGTGCCAACTGGCTAACAGCAGCTACAGTTCCCCCTATTTTTTTTGAGTATCACATCAACAGCTGGCCAAATCTTACATATCGCACCTTAAAACATCTAAGGGGAAAAGTTCAACAATTGTTTTCTTATTTACTTTATTGCAGAGTTAGATGAGAATACTACTGCTTTCCCAAATAGTCAGACTGATAACTAGACTAATAGTCTGACTATTTATTAGGACAAGTAATGCCCCGCAGTCTCCGCTGATTGCGAGGCACCTGATCCATAAACAAATAAAACCTTAACTATTAAAATGCAGATTTTACACTTCGGTTATTGTACAGATGAAACAATCAAGACATAACGTGTTCACCAGTGAGCTACAGAGGTGCTGGTATGTGGATTTTGCTGTGGACAGATCGAGGCCAGCTGTTTCCCTTCCTGTGTCTTAATGCTAAGCTAACCGGCTGCTTGCTGTTGCTTCATATTTGTGGTACAGACAATGATGGTCACTTTTTTGCAAGAAAGAGAATAAACCTATTCATAACATGTCAAACTGTTCCTTTTCTCATTAAGTGGGTCTACTTTGTCTCACAATATTTCCCATCATGCCATGTGCACACTGGTAACTTGTTTCTCACAGGTAAGAACTGCACTTAATGGTGTCGAAGTTGAAAGTGGTATTAACACTTTAGTTTCAGGGATTATACAACTGTACTTGAAGTCGACTTCAGAGAGATCAAACAGCTGCTCTGGCCAGAAACGAGAAAACACTGCAGGGTCCAAAATAAGTACATACGTCTCCAGGCAAAGATAAGGAGCTTCATTTATCAAATCAGGACAAGGTTTCAGTGTGATAGCAGGGAGCATGGTCATACATTAACCATAATCCCTGCAGTATATGAAGCGGCCCACCTACTTTAAAGTGTTGAAAAGCAAAACACTTAAGGCCCAAATTAGGAATTTACGTTTTCTAATGAAATATACTCGATAGGAACAAAGGTGACCAGATACTGTCCACATATTCCTGTAACAGATCCTCCAGAGCTCAAATATTCACATGATATGTGAGCATAACCTGGGACTAACTCTTAAAACCTGTCTTTAGCTATATTAGCCCTAACATTCATTTAAGTCATTAAACGGGCTATGTTACATTTTCCGCAAAAGATTCAACAGTCGGACCTGACTTGAACCCGTCTCCAAACCAGGGTGGAAGTAACTAAATACATCTTTTTACATTTCTGTGTTTTCTTGGGTCCTTTAGTCTGTAATTTTACTGGTAGTTAAATATGCACTGTAAAAAGGTACTGTAAAAACAAACCCCAATACATTTCTCAATCTGTGGCTGGTTGGTGTATAATGGCCTTTGGTACACCTCCACATTTGATTTATGCCACTAAAACAAATATATTTAACATAAAAACCTGGTTCAGCTTTAACAGCTACTTCTACCTGGCAACGTTCACACAGTCCAACACTTCTTCTGTACAAGAATAGTTGGAGTAATATCAGCTGTTTGCACCCTAGGCCATTCTTCAGATGGCCTATTTGACTTTTATGAGCACACTCAACCTTCACTTTCCCAACTCTGGCTCCAGACCTCGTCCATTGTTTTTATAAATGGTCCATTTGAACAAAATAGGGGCTCTTTGTTAAACAACCCCCGGCCTGAAATAGCTCCCGTCAACTTGTTTTAGCGGCAGACATCCCTGTTTCCTCCCATTACTCATCCACTGACCCCTCGCTGCTGCGTTGGTTCACTGGAGTATGAACAGGACATGAACAGGACCCACTGGTGGCTAATCTGTTCACTTGTGTCTTTTTTGATTTAATCTTGTTTTTCAAAATGGCCTGGAATGAAGAATTACTGTACTGGGCTGGTTTCCAGTAAATTAGATCAGCCTATATTCTCCCTGAACAAATAACTTTAAGAATGTATGTTTTTCTTCACACGTTCATCTAACAGTGTGTTTTCCAGAGAGCCCACACAGCTAAAAATAAATCATTTACTGCTGCGATTTCTAATTCTGTACGCTGACAGTGTCAACCTGCAGTCTGTGGACGGATGCATGTGAAGTGTAAGTAGGGTGAAGCCCAGTGCGGATGGATTATCTAATGGAAGTGGAGGTGGACGGATGATCTGGTGCACACTGGCAGATGGTTTAATGGATGGGTGGATTTGCAGATGGATGGAGGAGTAGATGATTAAATGGATTGACGGATGGATCACAGTGCACCTACAGAACAATGCAGTGAAAGTGTACTTTGTGTGAACTTGTTTATCGCAAAAACACACGTGAGCCTCGGGGGTCAAACAGCAGTTAGATTGACTGCGTGACGCGTGGTTGTTCTGCACTGACCGGGCTTTTAGCAATGGTTGATGTAACTAAGTACAATTAGTCAAGTACAATCCTTAAGTTTAAGTTCAAGGCACGTTGTTCTTTACAGGAGTCTTTTCTTCTCATGCCGCCTTCTTCTTTTACTCCTTTTAATTTCAGGGGGAAATCTGGTCTTTTTACTTTGCGACATTAAAGGCGCTCTTTAACAATCTGTAGCAATTTGTATTTATCACTTTTTTATCAGCCAGATGTGAGCAGATTGTAATGCCACATAGAAAAATAAGACCACGCCTCAGAGTCCTTTTGAGTTAGCATTAGTTACTAGTTACTTTTCATGTGTCTTGTGTGCAAAAATCTTGATGTGAAAAGCCTTCTAAATATATTGTTGTACTATAAATGCAACTACTCAAGTATATCTGACTCAAGAAGTAAGTTAATCAGTTGGTTGCATGGCAGAAAATGAATCGACGAGTATTTTAATAACCCTCTCAAATGTGAGAGTTTGCTGCTTTTCCCTTTAGTTATCAAGATTTATTCAAATTAAACAATCAGTAGTTTAATTGAGAAAATAATCTGTAGCAGCAGTCCAGAACAAAATAATTCAAAAGAGTTTTTACTTTAATGGTCAATGGTCATAATGACTTTGACACAATTATGACAGTAGTAGTATTAGTATTAGTATTAGTATTAGTATATAGTAATAGGAAACCTGAATACTTCCTCTATCACTGTTTTTTATTTCTTGGGGGCAGAAAACCTCTTACTAGTTCAGACCAAACTCAAGTGAGTGCAGCTAGCAACCACAGATTACAATTTTTCTGACAAATCTGGTGCTTCAGATGGACTGGCATCCTCCCGAACTCTCAACAAAAAAGGATATAAGAGTAGTTTCCAAATGGTCAAACTATTCCTTTAATCTGACCTTAAAGGAGACATATTATTCAATGCTCAAAAAACACAACAGTTTTCTCATCGTAACCAATAGTAACCACTGTATTCTCCCTCTGTCTGAAACGCTGTTTTAGTGCCTGTCTCTTTAAGGCCCTGTCCTTAATACTTAGTCTGCTTTGATTGGTCGGCATGGCTGACCCAGCACCGCTAACAACAACACAGAAGCTGTGCTAAATCAATTCTTTGTTGCAAAACTAGTCACTGGGCATTATATCATAAACTGTGTGACATGGTGACGTAGTGTGATGTCACAAAGTCACAAACTGAAGGCAGGACTACTGAAGAGGCGTTTCAGGAGCATTGTTTTCTGTGGGAGAGAGGAGCTTCTGTTGGTGCGGACATTGACCTTTTTAACTTTCAAGACCTTTTAGATGCACGGTAACCCAAACACTAAATGGAAAAAAAAAACTAATAAGAATAATAGATCACCTCTACATGTCTTTATGGCTGCCGCCTGAGTCAAGCAGCAGCAAGTACAGAAGCAACCAGAACAAAGTAGGTCTAATAGTAATTAGAGATAATGCTACTAATAATCTCTTTTACATTCACATATGATGGCTTGGCTTGAGTCTGTTTTCACTCTGAAACAGTTGTTTGTTTCCCTCCTGTCCCTGTTCAACTTGTCCTCAATCTCCCCTCTCATAACTGAACAAATGTGATATTACTGGCAACATACCAGCTATTTTCCTTGTTTTCCTCTGAGGAAACAAAAAAGATAATCAGTCAGTCAGTCAGTCAGTCAGCACTAATGCCCTTACTGATATAATGTTGTTTGTGTTAATGGGGCAAAGTGTGTCTGTCTCCAGAGACACACTATGGCCCCATTATCACAAATGACATTATATCAATAAAGGCATTAGTGGTTCAGTGAAAATATGAGCGGAGTCAGTTTTTAAAAAAAAATGTATTTTCCCTCAATTTATTGTGCACCTTAAAGTTAATTTGAGGTGAAACAGCAGGTTGGAGACATTCCTGAGGGTTCTCTAGAAAAATCCCCAAATCCATCAACATACTGCAAACAATGTGGAATGGAAATAATATACATCAGTCGGACTAAATGTATTTGAATTAAGTAATGGGGCATAAAACACGATGAAGAGTGTGATGTGGGTGTCCAGTCAGTCTGGACTCTCATCATCACTTCTCTGTAGTTCTGTAGTTCTGTTCACTCAGACATTTAACGGATCGAGTAAAAACAGGCACGGAGCCAGTTTGTGCACTTTAGTGTGTTTGAGATATGAGTTCAGTCTGAGGCCAACATGTGTTCAACATCACACTACATCAACCTACTAGTGAAGTTAAATTGGCAGTGACTGTTTTTATTCAGTCTTGCAGATATCCTGATGTTCAGTCAAATGAATCTGTAAGAATTACATTACACTGCGTACAAGTTAAAAGGCCCTGACTGATGCTTTGAATGCTGGGAAAGGTGGGCCATCCTGTGATGTGTTACCATGGCGGCTCTGACACATATTCCGACAACAAAAAAACACCAGTACAGAGCGAGCAGAATACAAACTCATTTAATATTTAATAACATGATTCAAAATACAAATTTTATGAGCAGATATTGTTGCTGTAAACACCTCATGTTTGAACTATTAACGTGTCGTACAAAGGTTGGTTGCTAACAAGTGGCTAAATGAGACTACAGACAGACGTTTTCACACTGATCACAGAGACTCGTCAACTCTGTCTTTACTTGGTCTTTACAGGCCGACTTCACAACTCAGATCAAATCAAATCAAATCAAATCAAATCAACCTTTATTTATATGGCGCTTTTCATACAGAAAGTATCACAAAGTGCCTTACAGCAGAAAAAGAGAAACAGCAAATGAAATCAGGAGAAGAAGCTTAAAAGAACCCAACCCTCCCACCCCCATAGTCATGCACAGAGACACACACAAATATATACACACTCATACACACACTCACACCTACACAAACGCTAGCTGTCACTACAGAGACATGGCTGGGCAGCGAGACCTGAGGCACAGAGGAAGCTTTAGGAAGCTACCTTTGGGGGGCCAACCACACTGGGAGAGATCCCAGTCCAAGGTCGCAGGGAGCCCCACCACAGAGACCACCCCAACCCGGGCAGACAGGAGGCCCCGCACCAAAGTGCAGAGCCCTCTAGTCGCCCAGGCCGGAACCGTCCACGGGACAGCACCCCCCGCGGCCAGACCAGAGACAACTCCCAATCTGGCAGGCCCCCCTGAGGAAACACTGGAGATTAAAAACTGATAGTCTAAAACAGTAAAGGGTTAAAATATTGGTTAAAATATGGAGGCAAAAAACATGGGGGACTAAAACATGAAAGCATAGAGGCTAAAAACATGAGGGACTAAAACATAAAAGCATAGAGGCTAAAAACATGAGGGACTAAAACATAAAAGCATAAGAGCATAAGACATGAGAGACTATAAAAAATAAAAGCATAAAGGCTAAAACACAGAGAATAAAACAGTAAAAAAGGATAAAAAGTGCTCTGATTAGCACAGCCTAAAAGGAATTAAAAAGAGTTAAGATATTGATTTGATTGAAAAATTTATAGAAAAGTGTCAATAGTGTGAGGCAGACCTATTCAACTGGAGGCCCGGGGGCCAAATGTGGCCCTCTTACAATCTCCTTCCAGCCCTTTAATCAATTTGTTAGGAGTCTAATTAGCCCATTCATCAGTTATGTCTGTTGCTAAGCAAAAAAATACAATTTCTTTCTTAAACAGGTTTGACCCTGGCTGTTTAAGTAGAGAGAACACATACAAAAGTCAAGCTGACACCGTACTTCACTTGTCCTGGTGTAATAATGTAATTGAAAGTAACTTAAGTGGATATTTTCTTCTTTCCAACATTACAATCTCTTTCTATTTCCTTCACTTCTCGCCATTTATCCTCCACAACATTCCCTCCTGCAGTCCCACGTCAGTGACAATGATCACACGTTTTCAGTCTTCCGGGCACCAGACTCAGCATATTCATGAGCCTGAGCCTCACTGAATCAACTGTATGTGTGAATTAGAGGCTTGGAAAAATATGAAGGTGTTCTCCAGCAAATCCAGGAAAGCTTTGAAATGTAATCAAATTGGCGGCTCTTCACTAATCATATTGGCCAGTGGACAAAAGCGCTAAAATTGTGCAGGGATTCCGATACACATGTACAGTCTTGTGTTCAGCCTACTGTATGTACATGCATACGGTATGAACACATGGCAACGCACGTGATTACTCCATGCTTGCTAAAATAGTCACAAAAACAAGCCCTGAATATGCACACACACACTCACATACACGCCTCCTCCCCTTGCTGCACACTTCTGCCGTGCTAATTGAGAAAATCACTCATGTGTGGGGAAATGGCTGAGGTGTTTCTGATCTGTTATCCGTCAGCGCGCTAAGCCGTGAAGCGCTGTCGAACAGTAAAATCCAGTGGCGCTATTTACCCCGCTCCCATTAGCAGTGTGCTGCATTGTCCCTAATCACAACCCTGAGATGAATTCAAGAGGCGGTGAATTTAATTAAAAGCTAAAATTAGAGCTTGTCTGTCAGCTGTGTGTGTGTGTTGTAAGTGGAGGCCCCTTGTTCATCTGATTTTTTAATGCAGGAATCTTTCCAGGGAGCCATCAGCTGAAATGCCTGTTTGGAAAAGTGTGTTGAACCTACAGGGAACCGGCTGATCTACAGCCTTCTATTGGAATAATTGACTGTTACTATGATTATTAAGTTACTTTGATGGTAGGATGAGCAGTTTACAGCCACACTCCTGTGTGCAGGGAGGAAGTCAGCTTCATGATTATATCAAATACTTTCATACGGAATGACTCACAGGGAATTAAACCTGCAACCTTGGAATTATCTGTGCATTGCTTTATCTATTCAGGCAAAGGACAGAGAAAAAACGATTTATATTTATTAATTGCTTGGTTTATAAAGTTAAAAAGTTAGTAAAGTAACCTACAAGTCTAGGTAAAATGGCAAATGATCTTGAAAGATTTAACAGTGTGAAGCTGCGAATGAGACCTCACAAAGTGCAGCTTGAACATTCACACAGGTGAGTGTCCATCAGCGAGACACTGAACTCCTGATTCTGATTCTGCATCTTTAAGTTACTAAAGGGGAAATGAAACAACAGCTGCTAATAATTGTCCACTGTGTGTGTGTGTGCATTATCTCAGCACCTCTGTCTGAGTACTTGGTTGAAAGCGTCTCTAATGTGCTGGCAAAGTCATTACAGTAACAATGCAGGGACTCTGGCTGCCTGCCTCAGTGAATTCACAGTAGATTATGGTAATGAGGAGGTGAATATTGGTGTGGAAGGTCACAGTCACACTCTGAACAGGATGAACCCACTCGGAGTATTTTGAAATGTGTTTTGAATCACATTCAATCAGCTAGGTAGAAAGGAAATAGGAACCTTGTTAAAACAGTGTTTTCTTATAGAGTAGTGCAGAGTTTACAAGGTAAAGAAAATATTAATAAACTCCTAATAGCTTTTACAGGCCAAGGTGTACGCATGACAATGCCTGCATTTGGCCAGCTCCCTCTCCTCATTCTTTAAAGGTGCAATATATAAGAACTGGCCACCTGTCGTGTTCATACTCCCAACTAAAAGGGGTAGCATATCACCAAAGTGATATCACCGATGACAGCTGCCATATTCTCCCATATTATATAGGTAAAGGCACCTAATAAAGGTTATATTATTAGAGTAGTGTTGCTCCTGAATAGGACTGTGTGTGTGTGTGTGTGTGTGTGTGTATGAGTTAATGTGAGAGAGTGACAGAACACTGATGGTGAATGCGAGCAGAGGGAAATTAGCATTGAGTTGTCCGTCCGGCACTAAATGTACAGTATATGTCTCCATGTTTCAGTGAAATGCTGCTGCTTCTCAAGAACAAGAAAAGACTGATCTGTTGTTTGACTACTACTGAAGAAGTGAAGCGGTTCGCCTGAGGAAAAATCTCAAAAGTTGAGCATGAAAGGCTAACCGTATGTTTACTGTGGCTGCTATCCAACGTTACAGCTAAAATTGTAGAAAGTAATTCTGTGACTAAGCTGTATGTCATTATGACCTACCTACGTCTTCAGTGTCTTCTGGTGGGACTTTAGACAAAAGTTTGTATGGACAGAACGGCACAGTTACTCTCCCAAAACGCTGTGGTTAGCCACTGAACTGGACTTTTTCTTGACACGAAGTTCAGGAGAATCACAGCTGCACCTTACAGCTTTAGTGAATTTGCCTGTGTAGGGACTATTTTATTGAAATATGTGCTTTTCCAACAATTTTTGCTTTATACCAGATAACAGTGCGTTTCATTTGGTCACATGTTGCTATAACTTCTTGGTAAATGCCAGATGGTACGTCAGAGAGTGAGGAAGGAATTTCCAATGAATGGATTTTGTGTCATGCCGCTTCAGTTACTTCAAGTTGCGATAAGCAGCTATGGGCAGGCTGTTTCCCATGAATTCCCATGAAAGCCAAGGGCAGTTTCACACCGCTCAGCGAGGCTTTCTCCAGCACGGCTGACCTCTGACCTTTACGTGTTGATACGCCCCGTGCCCTATGAGAGAATGGAAGTCAGATTTTCAGTCAAGTAAGAAGCAGCATTAGCTTAAGTGACAGTTAAAGTTAATACATAAGATAGTGCTATCTAACTGTAGGGCCGGAGGATAAGCAAACAAAGGCAATTATTGGTTCGTATAATGCGGTTGTGTTATGAGTCATGATTGATAATGAATTTTTTACATTTGCTGGGGTCTACACCAAACAAGCCTGTTTGCTTACATATGGAGAATATGATCTGTGGGCCTGGGAGTAGAACCACAGAGATTCATTGGTTAATAGCATGTTGTGACACATTTGACAAAAAACTTACATTTAGATATTGTACTTGTCCATGATGGGATTTTGATGATATTTCAATTTACTGTTTCAGGCCTATCAGATCTGTATTTAAATCTACTTCTATAAAAATATTTAATGTGTATTCCATGTCTATGTGTTAAGTTTTGACTGAGCTGTTATTTTGAGAAGTCATACAGTAACTTGGCAGGACATTATGTCTATGTGCTGTGGACTGTCAATGTCTGTTACTGACCATATCTTTCAATTTTGTCGAGACGCTGTCCGGAACAATGAATTGAACTACTGACGAGTACAATAAATAATATTAAATTACTCAGCTCCCCCTGTATTGTCAGAACGAAGTTCAGACACACAACCCTGTCAGTTTGGTTTGTAGATGAGTTTACTAATGAGCCCATGAGTCTGGTGTCTAATTGGCAAAAAGAAAGAAAGAAAAGAAAAAAGACTGTCAACAGTTGCTATCAGTTTAAAGCTTTTTGAAAGATGAAATAGGTCAGATTCAGGTGCAATAGCTGCCATAACAGTCTTATGAAACTTGAAAGTGGACGATTTGTTTACTGCGGCTGCACGTTGTGTCACGTTAAAGATCAGCGGCGACCTGTTGACTCTGGCTGCGCCTGCCTTATGCCTCTTTGTCCAAGTGAAACACAAACAGGCAAATGAAAGGCTGCAAGCAACAGCCATATAAATCAATAGCAGATTCAATAAGGGACAATAACAAGGACTGAAAAAAGATATCATAAACAAGCATTCAGAGTATTCAGATCCATGCATTCAAAATTGAAGTATTTTCAGCTTTGTGCACTCAGCAAACTATGCAGGATTTGTTCATGGCGTTCTGTAAACACACCATTGCCCCAATTATTTGTTCTAGCCTTAGTTTATCAGTCAGAACTATGCTGCAACAGGCAGATCTGTGTCATATACACCGGTCACCCCTTTATCCCTGGCATTAACATGTCTCGACATTTGTCTTGAGTGACCAGTGTTGATTGGCTCTCACGTCCCTGCTCTACATGTCACGATCCTGGGTTTTATCGTTTTATTTCCGGTTTTATTTTGAAACCATGCCCTTGTGTGTCTCTTGCTTTTCAGTTTCTCCTATGCGTTTTTCCCTCTCTGTGTTTTTCCCCACCTCACTCACCTCAACTGTTCCTGATCCCCTCATCAGTGTCCCTGTGTATATAGTTACGTTCTCCCTTATGTGTTTACAGTTCCTTTCGTTTTCTTGCTTCCCTTTTGATTTGAACTTTGCTTTTTTCTTTGCACTTTGTTTGTGCCTTTTAGTTGCTACTTTGTCCTTTTTGACTAGCCTTTTGTGTCTAGATCACTTGTTTTTTTGTACTCACTGGGCTTTTTATAATTAAGCTAGCTTTTCATTCCCCATTTCCTGCCTCCCGTGTATGTGTCTGCATTTGGGTCTTAAAATATAATCTCACCATTACACTTCATGTAAATAAACATGTACATCGCTGGAAGAAATTTCACAAGGTTTTTTACACAAGGAAAATTAATCATTCAATTAATCAATAACATTATAACATTTTGGTGAATTTACAAGAAGGACCAAATAATTAAGAATTTGTCATAGTCAGCTTTCCACAAACATTCATTTGTTTCTCAGAACTCGACAACTCACAAAATTGAGCAATTTTGTAATGGAGTCTGGGGAATTTGTCTCCATCTTCGTCTCCTTGCTGTCATTGCCTCTGTGGCTGCTTTGACCTGCAGTATAGTATGTGGTGTTGCTGTCTGCTGTAGCACCAAACATTTCAAAATGATTGTAAATTGTTGTTTTTAGATATAAGTTATCATGGCCTATCAAATCAATCAACACAAAAAACATACATGAATGTCACACATCTTTTACTGTGACGTCATTACAGAGACTGTAATGCCTATCCGCATCATCAACTGTGACTGACTTCCAGCGTGTCTAAATGCCTGTCTTTGACCAAAACATGTTATAAAAGCAAAAGGTGACTACCGTACAAATGAGGCTCAGCCGCGGCAGCGTCGGATCATGTGTGGAGCTCCTGAGACTGGACATCCTGTTTGGGACTTAAAGGAAAGCAGGAAGGTACCGTAACAGATTTGGAGAAAGATGAAAGTGATTTTTTGTCCCCCTCCTGCTGTAGCGTCATCTGTCAATGTGACGTGTTTTCTCTGTGTTCTGACACTAATAGGCTGCCTCCTCCTGTTATTGTGTGTTGTGGGTCCTTGGCCTGTGTTTGTGCGTCTGGTGACAGGGAGGACACAATATTGGCCGTGCAGACTCACCCCATAAAAGCTAATTGCCTTTGGCACCGAGCTGGCCTCCCCCTAATGAACCATGTGCCTGAGGTTAATTTAATTTGGACAGGAGCTGTACAGCAGGTCACAGTGTTTCTCTGAAAAAAAAAACAAACAGTAGATGACAGAAAATGGGGCAGAGATTACCATGAGTGAATTTATGACATCATGAATAGTGTACGAGAACATGAATGATATATGAACTGGTCGGGTTGCGAACGGTGTAGAATAAAATCGGCAGGTAGTCAGAACGTTTTGCCATTACGGCTACGAATGTTCACGCAGCCGTCCCCTGGGATTTCAGACTGAAATTTTACTTTGAAGGAACAGTCTGTGACGTATATTTTATTTAAGGGGATTAGTGTAAGGTAAAATGCTCCTTGTTCAAATGTGAGAGTTGCTAAAACGTTGAAGGATTTCAGACTCTGTGCCATGAATCAGATGTGGCATGGAGAGACGACCACTGACTTGCTGTATATAACATAAGGTAACAACAGAACAGTTGATACATACTTCATGACAGTGATCATGCCTTCCCCAAAGCAACAAACCTTTGATGTGTACTGGACCATAACTGTCAGCCTATCTAAGTTTCTGTTAATACCTTATGCGGAGAGGAGAATTACCCCTTATTATATGAATTCCTGATGACTCCCCACCGCTCAGACGAAAAGGATCTCCCCTCCTCTCGCATCCGATGATGTTCTAATCCAAACACTGACTTTGAACAATTTGATTCCCACATTAGTTTCCTGTTTTCTGTCTTGTTTTGCTTTGCGGTTAGTGGTGGGGGTCATTGTTTTGTTGTTGCGCAGCGCGTATGTGCATAGAATTAATTACTGATTAGAGATTAAACATATATTTAGAAATCAAAATAAAGGAAGGAGCGCTCTTCATGATCGAGGAGCAATTAAAAAGTGAACTGATGTGTACCCTTTCCATCTTACATTATTCTTTACTAATAAAAAGCTTTCATAAGAGGTTTATTAGCATTGGTGCTATGAAACCTAATATACTAAGTTGTATATACTGTATGCTAAGTGAGTAGCTTTTCGAGTGATTGGATGGCAGCCTGTTCTCTTAGTACATAAATGCGATGAAAGGTCTGCTGCTACATTAGACGTTCTGCACTTTTCTGTATTTATTGGGTAGCAGAATGGAGTGTCCCTTAAAATATGGAATACACCTCTAATGGCGGTTAAGGCCAAATCTAAAAATGTGTGGAAACATTCACTGTGTTGCCTAAAAGGCTGATTCTCAATTTATAAATCTTTCTTAGTTATGACTGTAGATAATTTATCTTTAATGGCTTTTCATAAAGTCTTAACACGGTCATCCTTCAACAACATAATGAAAGTGGAGAGAAAAAAGGAGTCCTTTTATCTCTCTTTCCGCAGTTATTCAGGTTTTCAGTCTGCTTTGTAACAGACTACGCCGCGGGGGTCTACTGTTGTGACTTTCAGATCTTGCCCTATGGGGCTCAAAGTACAGCATCACAAGCTCTCCTTTACAAATATTCGATCACAAGGTGGCTTTCCCCCGCAAGCCTGCCTGCTGTTTACTCAGAGCAGAGCGCGGACTTGGGAACATGACGGAGGTGCTGATGTCTGCGTCCGTGCTGACATGTCTTGCATGATGTCAGACGACTGGCTGCGTGTTAAAAACCTCCTCGATGTTCGGCCTCATAACTCGGGCAGATGTGGCACCTCTGACCCTTGACCCAGAAAATAAAAGCAAAAAACAGACACGTAAACATGGCAGCTAATGGCCTTCCTACCCAGCACAGTGCTCACCATATGGTAACCAAAAAAACAAACAGTGTCTGAATGGCGCCTGTGTTCTCCGCCGACAGTTGGCCTGGAAGGGAGTGACGTTCTCGCAGTGACCCCTCTGGTTGCCTCTGAACCAAATATCACAGGAGATGCTTTGGCTTGATGTGGCGAATCAGCAGACAACACAGTGGGGTTATGACGCAGGCGGTTACAGAAGCTGATGCTCTATCTGTTGTTTTGGCGGTTTCAATTTGATGGTCTCTTCTAAAAGGTAGAACATGAAACTATGAGACTGATACATTCTTTTTGTTTTTTGTTTCTTCTGTTGTTTTGTAACTGTAATGGAGAACGGGATCCTTGGTGTAGGCCTGATGGCTTCTGGACCTCTCCTGACACAACTGTAACTGTTCATTAATCATCTGAATTTTACCCAACCACATATTTGAGTCTTTCGGTAATAGCTGCGCTTTGACCTCATCAGTGCAAAGTAGTTCCAATGGGGGACAAAGGTCGGCTGTAGCTCGGGAGGTAGAGCATTAATTGGAAGGTTGCTGGTACGAATCGTTGGCTCCCCGGCTGCATATCGCAGTATCCTTGAGCAGGATATTGAACCCCAAAGGTCCTGATGAGCAGCTTCTGCCATCATTGTATGAATGTGTATGTGAATGTGTTGTAAAGTGCTTTGAGCGGACGGTCAAGTGGAAAAGTCTATTTACATTTCACAGTGGGATCGGAAGTTTTACCATAGAAGACTGATTTTAGCTCTGTTTTGCGTTTAAACATTTTTTTTAATATCATTTAGATATTGTCGTTTGTTATTTGTATGATCTGACCATTTAATAGTCATTTTTACTCAACTGTGGTTAATCCTCCTGCGTTTTAACGAGCAGCAGGTGAGCTCTGTGTGTATATGTGTGTGTGTGTGTCTGTGTGATCGCAGTAAAATAAATTCACATCTTCCTCCACTCTCGTCCTCCCTGTCACACCTTAACCGGCTCGACTCTCTCTCCTCTCTCCTCCATCCTTTATCCTCCTTCCATCTTTTCATTCGTCTCTCCTTTCAGTGGACGCTGCAGGAATTCCTCTCCTAATCAAAAGATTACAGATGTGTATGAACATCCCCCACTGTGCCTCCGAACACGTGTGCATGTTGCCATGTCGTTGCATTTGCACGGGTACACTTTGTATGTGAGGGAAGCCTGCCAGGGAGGGTGTGTGTGCGCACGTGGGTGGGCGTGAATAGTCTCTGTGGAGATGGAAACCTGCTCGCTGCTCATTGGCTCACAGATGTGGAGGGGGGGCATGGCTTTCTTCAAGGAGCTGTGAGAGTAAGATGAGGGTGGAGGGATGCAGAGACGGATGGGGGGGGGGGGGGGGGGGGGGGGACAGTTACAGTAACAGTGAGGAAGAAGCTGAAGAAGTAAGAGAGGGAAGAAAAGGATAGATGATAGTCAGCAGAGATGTGAAGTCTCACTGTAATGTATTAATTAAACATGCAAACATGGCTGTGAAATACATCTCTACAGAACATTTACTGAATCTACTGATTGAGGAAAAAATTATTGTGTGATAAAACATTATTTTCAAAATGAGATAATATTACATTTTATCTGAAACCATTTTCATGATCAGTTTAATCCATCTTTCAGAATCAGAATGTGTGTAGACCACTTATCGCTCTGGATGATTATCAGGGCCAATATTTACCATTTTTTTTGCAATTATCGGTGTCTTTTTTTGTGTGTGCATATGTCTGATTGCTGATACAATAAAAAAACTTTAAAAAATCAGTACTTTGGCTCTGATGCAGCATCCTTTTTCTGTTGGTGCTCACCAGTGTCCACAGCCCTATCTGACCTTTAGCTGATTAAGTTTGAACATTTCAGGAAATGGTACATGTTGTAATTTTTGAAGGGCTGTAAAACCAGCTTCCTGTAGTGTTTCTGTTATGTCACCACAATTTTCTTTAATTTCTCTATTATGAAGTTAGACTGTGAAATTCAGGCACACATCACCCCAGCTCAGTTCCCAGGGTGTGAGCTTTCAAAGGGCTATTGTCTTAACTTGTGTTGTGACTCTGGTATGAAAAACAGATAGATATATATAACAGATTGCTAAATTTGATATAACAAAACTAGAAAAACTAATTTTATTATGTGATCAATGTTTTTTTACACCAAATTTTAGTGAGTATATTACATTCTGAATTTAAGATTTGGTGATATTCATACAGTGAAAAAACCGTAATGGGGTAAAAGGTAAAAAAAAGGAAAGAGTGAGAGATGGAGGAGTGAGGAAGAAAAGAAAGGAGTCAGAATGAGTGTGTGAAAGAGAAAAGGCGAAGGCTGGACAAGAGGGAGCAAAGAAAACGGGACTGGGGAAAAATGTGTGTGTGTGAGAGAGAGAGAGAGAGAGAGAGAGAGAGAGAGAGAGAGAGAGAGAGAGAGAGAGAGAGAGAGAGAGAGAGAGAGAGAGAGAGCAAGCAGCAGGGGGAGGAGAGCAAAGCAGCAGTGGCAGCGCTGCATCATCATTACTGCCACCACAGCAGCGAGGAGAGGCAGTTTACAGGCTGCCTCCCTGATATCTCCCTCTGTCTCTCTCATACACACACACATTCATGGATGCACACTCGCTCACTTTACACACAGTGGAAGACAGCCTCCGGCCTGAGCCTCACTAGAGGCTTTTTACAGTGAGGAGATCCTGGTGACATTATCCATCACCTCTGGGTGTTTGCCTGCCTTCCTGCGCCCGTCCGTCTCTAGGACTCTGTGGGTGTCTGTCACAGGACCATGGACAAGGCTGCCACTTCAAGATTCGACGCCGCTTGTTTGGACTCTCCCCCTTTTGTTTGCTGAGACAGCTGTCGCTGTCGGCATGGAGAAGTGTTAACATCGAATCTGCTGGGAAATTTCGGCATTGTTTTTACCTCCCTTTTTCTTTGCTGGCACAAGAGCAGAAGTGGATGCCTGGATTTTTTGGTGGCTGCGTGCCGGAGCAGAGTGCTTACCTCAGGATTTGCAGTCGAGGGGGGATATGGTAAACAGCTGCAAGGGGAGGACGGTTTGCACTGCAGCATTAGACTGGCATCTCCTGTTCAGGGTTGGGGATCCTTTTTGACTATCGAGGTTGCACACATGCACTTATATCACACCCAGCAGCAACAAAAGCAGCAGCAGTAGTAAAGCCTGGCTGCATTTTTGCATACACTGATGAATTACTGCTTCTTGAAGACAGGCTCCCTGAGGGGGAAAAGATGCTGATTTAAGAGGAACAAGAGGCACAATTTTGTTTTTGGATCAGAAGACGCAATGGGCAACTTCATGATTAAGATAGAGACTTGGGTGACAGGATGACCACTGCGTTGAGCTGAAACTGCCCCCCGTCCATTCTCCAGTCCAAACATGAACTCTTCTTCTGATGTGAACCAAAGCGGTTCTCCCCCGTTCTGCCTGCTGGGTGCAGTGGGTTACTCCCATAGGCTGGATACCTGCGTGCTAGAGGTGGTCGTCATCCTCTTCCTCACTGTGCTCATCATTGCCGGCAACCTGGTGGTGATCTTCGTATTCCACTGTGCCCCACTTCTGCACCACCACACCACCAGCCACTTCATCCAGACGATGGCCTATGCCGACCTGCTGGTGGGTGTCAGCTGCCTGGTGCCCTCGCTGTCCCTCCTCCACTATCTTCGGGGCCTGAATGAGGAGCTCACCTGCAAGGTGTTTGGCTATATGGTTTCTGTCCTGAAGAGCGTCTCCATGGCATCGCTAGCGTGCATCAGCGTGGACCGCTACATAGCAATCACCCGCCCACTGTCGTATGCCACGCTGGTGACGCCATGCCGTCTTAGGGTGTGCATCGTCCTCATCTGGGTTTACTCTGCTTTGATCTTCCTGCCATCCTTCTTCGGCTGGGGGAAGCCTGGTTACCACGGGGACATATTTCAGTGGTGCGCAGACTCCTGGAAGACCAACCCAGGGTTCAGCACCTTCATTGTGGGGCTGCTCTACGCACCAGCAGCGCTCACCGTCTGCTTCACCTACGGGAGTATATTCAGGATCTGCCGGCAGCACACGCGAGAGATCACCCAGCGCCATGCCCGCTTCAGCTCGCAGACCGAGGGCGATAAAGGTGACCAGCGGTGTGAGGGCTGCCCAGACAAACGCTACGCCATGGTGCTGTTCCGCATCACCAGTGTGTTCTACGTGCTGTGGATGCCATACATTCTCTACTTCCTCCTGGAGAGCGCTGGGTTGTATCACCACAAGGTGGCATCCTTCCTCACAACATGGTTGGCAATCAGCAACAGCTTCTGTAACTGTCTCATCTACAGCCTCTCCAACAGCGTCTTCCGGAAAGGTCTATGCCGTCTCTTTAGCCCGTTGTTTCCTTCCTGTCTCGGCTGCATGGATGCCAAGAAGGCTCCAGCTCCAGTCAGCCCACGACCAGACCCTTGATGCCAAGTATGAGTTCCCATGATGATGGACTCGGCTCAGTCACTTTGGCGGCATCGGCCCTCTGTGTGTGCTTTGCTCTCAGCTGCGTAGCATGACACAGGTCTTTTTGGTCCCGCAGTGAAATGTGTTGAGGACCCCCCCCCCCCCCCCCCCCCATACGGAGCACAGAAAGATGCCCGTGCAGATGCCTGTTGGTCGTCCCAAAGGCTGATTTTGCGGAAAAGAAGGCTGTGAAACTCCTTCTGGGTCTTCCTCGAATGCTCCTCTGTGTGATGCTGCTCTTTCAATCATCACAAGCTGGCGACACGAAGTAAAGAAGTTTGATATCGATGAAGAGAGTTGGACTGCGGGCATAAGATTCATGTGCGTCAGTTCAGAGGATTTAATGAACTCTCTTGCCTGCTCTGACTTAACGACTCCCAGATGCAAAAAAAAAGGAAAGCACAATGCGACTTGTGTTGTGCGATCCACTGAAATGCAAATAATATTTTAAATCTTTTCAAGCCTGACTGAAAAATCTGCAAATTGTCTTGGTTATTTCAGGGTAGAATTAGCAAAAAAATGTTAAACACTTGAAACACACTACTGATCTGTGTTCCTCGGGGGGAACTCCAGATGCTAACGAGTCTAATGTGTTGTGTGGAAAATAATTTACCAAGAAAATCATCTGATAATCAGCCTGTGTGTGCGTGTGTACGTGTGTGTGTGTGTCTGAGAGTTCAAAATGTGTATCGGATGGACTTGAATCTCATTTCCCAGAGAAGAGATTGAGGTTTAGGCAGGAGCTCGTGTGTTTTTTTCTCCATTGAAGTTAGGAGTTAGTAGGAAGCTCCAAGTATGTTTACACAGTCTCGGGTTTCACACAGAAATGTTGATTTAAGATTTCAGCTTTACTTTCTAAAATGGCTGCTGGCACTTTTCCAGCAGATGGTGTATCCTCATCACAGAAACACTCAGTTGTATTTATTTGGAGAGTTTTATTCTCTGTTTGCATTTCTTCCTCAGGTCGATCAGCAGTTCTTTTTTAAGCCTCTGGACTGTTTGCCTTTGATCTCAGCCAAAACAGTACATGACTCTTAAATCACAAGCCACGTAGCGACCTAAGATAATCACCTCCTGACTTGTTTTACTGGCAGTGTCTGCATTGATAATGAATTTGCTGTCTGCCAGGATCCATGCGACCTTCAGTGCGAAGACTGACTTCATTGTAATCTGTAACTTTCCTGCTTGTGTTCTGCTGTAGCCCTTCACCAGATTAGTGCAAAGTGGAAGAGAAGTGCTAACGCCGTGCAAACCTTTGAGAGGAAGAGGGTCTGAGCGCTTTTCTGAGAGCCAGTGACAGCTTGTGGCTTTTTTGCTTCATGTAAATATACTTCAGAGTTGAAATATTTAAACAGTGGCTAACTGGACCCTTTGGGGGATTTTGGCTGCCCCTGATGTAAAGTAGCCCTTGAGGATTACAAAGATTTTGTGGATATAGTGTTTTGTTTTATAAGATAACTTATTATTAGTTTGTGATGCTGCACTCTGGACTGGACCTGTATTTTTTCTACAGTGTCTAAAGAAATGTTTCTTTTTATACTGCAGGAAGACAAAAGGCCCTTGGATTTCAGATAGTTTGGTTTTAAAGTCACAATGAAATGGTATTTTTGAGAGCGTCTTGCTCTTAAGTATGACATATTAGCAGTTGCAAATGAAGCGGTAACAAAAACCAAATTGTACAGTACGGTTGTTCGGAAAAAATCATAATAAAACTGTACAGCTGAAACTAGACCACATTGTGAATGAGTTTGTCTGAATTCCTTAGATTCAGTGAAGGGAATTTTTTAATGTCACAGTATACATCAGTATTTCCAGAGGCAAAACAGCATTTTATCTAAGAATAGAATCATACATGTCACATAAATGTGTGAAATCAGCATGCAAAATATACACTAAACTAAAGGAACTGGCCTAAAAACCAAACCACAGTTTCTGTAGTATGGTGTTGTAATTTATAGTTAATTTAACAGGTAAAACATGTTGGTATATGAGCCAGAATTAGCCAAAAGGCTAAAGAACTTGATGTCATATTTACTGCACTCTTATCAGCCAAATAAGCATGAAAGCTTTATCAATTTTTTTTTATTTTTAAGATTTTTTGTGGCATAGACACCTTTATTAGCAGTAGACAAAGAGGAAACATGGGAGAGAGAGGGGGAGGTGACATGCAGCAAAGGACCTCCGGCCGGAATCGAACCAGGGTCGGCTGCGTTTTATGGCATGTGCTCTAACCACTCGACCACCTGCGCGCCTAGCTTTATCAATTTTAACAATCTTTTCTTAGCAAGCTTTAGCTTAAGCTACGTTTTTTCACCTTTTTTATGTGGATATTCCAAATTAGATTTTTGATGAACAGACATATTTTCATTTCATCATCTGCAAATTTAGACCTGCTAAAAGTTGACGGAGTAGAGTAGCATAACTGCCATCTCAGCCTCTGACTGTCGTGGAATTCACATTATTTATTGTAGTCAAGCTACTTTTCAATCACCCTTTTAATGATATTAAATTAATAATTAACTAATTAAGTATTCAAGTATTATTCCCTTTTCAAGTGGAGTGTTACCAAATAGTGGAAGGACATACAGTGTTGTTCATTCAGTTATTATGTTTGGTCTGTGCCAATGATTTTGGGGCATACATCTAATGAGCCTGTTACAGTTTCCCGGCCGGCCTGAATATGTTTTACCCTTTATTTGTCAATTTCAACTTTTCTAAAGGGCACCCACACACATTTGGTCATACATTGTAATACATATGATTTAAAAAATATTCCAGATATGAACTTTAGATATAAATATAGATATATTTTTTAACTTTTTGACATGAGTACTATCACAATGTACATCACTTCAAAAACGCCCTACACAGAGTTGTGTAGTTGTCATTTGCAATTAACATCTTTTATTTTAGACTTGTGTTTTATTTCATTGTGACTTTAAAAGCAGCTTTTGCTAAAGAATGGAAAGGAATTGTTTTACACTTTGCCTCTAGAGACACCACATGTCATCAGATGGGTTAAGGGTCAGAGGTAAGACTACGGTCAGGGTTTAGACTTTAACTGTAGGACATTTCCGGTGCATCGGGGGGTAAACCAGCTGCTGTCAGGGGGATCGAAAGTCCCACTGACCCTGGTGCCCCCCAGTATGTTCCATTTATACAACATTTTCTATGTATGAGTATGTGTTATGTATACATTATCTGCCTTGAAAAGGTAATTTCCTGCAAAGTATTGACACGTTTGTTCCCTGCTTGATTTGTTGTAAAAGATGCTCCTCCGACAGATTTTAACTGCATGATTCTGGATCTATGTTCCTGTCTCATGATGCTACTGAAAGCAGTCCACTGACTGTACTCTTTGTCTTAGTATCCTTACTACTGTTGTGTAATACAGATGGCTTATCATGTTTTTTACGAGGGCCAAGAGTCCTGGGTTGCTACGGAACATTTACGAAAACAAGAATGACCTGCAGAAAACCTTCTGGCATGTCTTTTCTCTTCTCCTGATGCTGCTGACAGGACAAAATGATGCAAATCTGCAAAAAGGGACGTTTTGTAAGAAACTGAAACAAAAACAAAAAAACTTTTCAAATTATACAGTCAGTTTGACCATTTTTTGCAGTTCTGTGTTATTTTCCTTGCCAGCAGAGCGACGCTGCTCAACAAAACATGGGAGTCAGTGCAATACAGCCTGCTGGTGTTTCCTTAAATCACAACAAAACCAATAATACAAGAAGAAGAAATATCAGAATGAAAGGGCTTTAATCTCCTTAACGCTAGATGGGCTGTTTGTTATTCAGCAGCATGTGATCTGAACAATTTACTTTGAAAATCTGTCACAGATTACTGTAAATATGTAGGTGTTATCATGTGATTAAACTGAGATACTCTGATAAGTGTCTTTTGGATTGATTTGATATCAAAATCCAATTTTTCACAGCATAATTGCGATGAATTATCACTTCCTTAATCCCTCAACAACAGAACAATCCCTAGCAGCTTGATCCTAACCCCTCATCCCCATTTCTTTCCAGTTATTCTTGCTATAAGAGCTGGTGTGACTGGGCCTTTATTCTTAATTTTTGTCTTTGAATACTAACCAGTGCTTATTAAGGGGTTAGACAAGTAAATGCACAGTAAAATCAGTAATTTCCTGAATTATTAAACATTAATTCTGAGTACAAAAATTGACAGTAATTCAGCAGTACAGTCCTGCATTCTGATTACTATGATGTGTTTTTAAGATGATTGTACAGTGTCAATTTAAATCAAATTCCCCCCAAAATGCGATATTTAACATGTCATAAAGTTTTGCAATGCTTTTAATCCCTCCAGCTGTAATGCATTCCTCTGGCTGTATCCAGTGTGTCCCTCTGCAGAGAGCCCTGCTTTATTTGGCTCACATGACTGTTCTGTTTCACATGACGTGACTGTTTGCGTTTGATGCCATTGATTAGACTCACATGAAAGTTATTGATTTGGTGAGAGGACATTGTACAGCGTTCTACTTTGACATAACTGAGAGATGTTGTCGTTGATATGGAAGTCACTTCAGAAATGCTGTGATGATGTAACCGCGTTTTGATCAATAAGGTTTGATAAAGGCTAACACTAATATGTCTCAGATGAAGTGGATTGCTGATTTTTTTCGCAGCGGATTGATGATTTGACAATTTTCATGCACAACAAAAGTCTGAAACAGCCGTCTCTGACTTGCGCAGCAACAAAAACCAGACTAATAAAATTATTTTGGGGTCAGCTGCTTGTTACGAAAGGTTGAATCATAATTGTGCTTCAAAGATACACTTCCTGATGTGATTATGTGTCCTCAAATATGGCCCGATTGACCTGCTAGGTGGCCCTGGGCAAAACTGAGCTACAGTTAACCCCCTTTTTCCTCCTACTTTTCTGTACCATGTGTACAGCTTTTCTATGCCATGCTTCCTGGCAGTGTGGTAAATTGATTCAACATTGTAATTCATGAACATATATATATATATATATATATATATATATATATATATATATATATATATATATATATATATATATATATAAAAATGAATATTATCAGCTTTAGGTACTCAAAGTATCACAAGTAAAAGTACTCTCTTTGCAGAACAATGTCCATGTCAGTGTATTACTATTGTATATGTTGTTGTATTAATATTAATACATATCAGATCATCATATGTTTGTGGTGTCACTGTCCTGTGACAGTCACAGACTGTATTACTAAAAAGTCAACTTTCACAGGTTCAGAAAAACAGCCTTGTTTCAGCTTTGTGATGACCTTTTTTTCCAGCTGATTCAAGGGGTTCTCAAACAGTTTATTAATCTTCGATCGGATTGTCCTTGACACTTAAAGGAACACTTACAGTTTAGCACAAACTTTCACAGTCACTATTACAACCTTTGAAGACACATGGTGTTTCCTGGAACAGTCTGAAAAGTAACTAAATCTTAATCTGTGATTTAGTGGCGTATATTACCAAATAAAAAATAGAATCAGAACACACCATGATATGGATGAAATCCTCTAATGCGGCATGCGTAATTTCATCTCAAGATATTGAGATATGGTGGTATTGTAAAATTCCTGTAAATTCAGTCTCTCTCAGCTTCTCCCAAAACAACAAAGTTACCAAAACAACATATGGCTTAGTGGCAGTTGCTGCATCACACTGAGGCACTTTTTGCAAATAATAGTATGCGCAATACTATATTGGTTAGGTATAGAAATTAACATCATGGTTAGGGTTTCAGTCAATACGTTACTTCTGTAACTTCTGTCTACGTATCTCAGGTTATGTACATGACATTACTTCATTCTCCTTGCATAACAAAAACCCAAATACTGTCATAATGACCCAGTTGCATTTTTTTCAACCCATATGATGGTTCTACTGAGTAGGACAGCCTCTGGAAATTAAGGAACTGTTGATGAATAAAATAACCCTCCAGTGATGATGTCATCACATTAAAGCTAAAATCTTAATGACATAAAGACAATATTTCCACAAAACAGTTCCAATCACTTTCTTCGCAACAGTGCACACAATCAGTGCGTTTACATGCACATCTTAGTCAGATTACAGCCATAGTTCGACTATGCTACTCAACCAGACAACTGCAGTTGTCCGAGTATACATGCCGGGGAGAAAATCGGATTATTGGGCCGAAGCATGTCATACCCCGGTACGCTAGGTGGCGCTGTACCCATTTCAACTAGTGTAACAGAGCCACCTCCGGCTGACCTCTTTACGTCACCAGCTGCCTTGGCATTCAAGAAAGATGGCGTACGAAGAGCGAGACGGAGCTACATCTTTGTACACTTTGTATATGGTGTACATGATAATTACACAAACCAGGTGCACAATTGCACTCTTTTTTGCGGTGATTTCGGAGGAAAGACGCCGCCGCCGTCTGTCTACTTCCGGCTCACGGCCCCAGGGAAAAAATCTCGCACCTGCGCAGAACGCAAAATCCGATCCGATCTGATGGAACGTACACATGCAGGAGTAATACGACTATCAATCGAATAATCTGGGTGCTTTAATTCGACTATGAGAAATCCGATCCGGTCCGATTTTAGTCATCTTAAAAATCCGTTCATAGTCAGAGTAACACAGTAATTCGGTTTTCTTAAGTGTCATGTAAACGCACTGATTGATGTAATACGCCTGGAGGTATAGACAGTATGGCAAAATGTCTGACCGTATATAAATATATCATCTTATTGTCTTTAATGATAAAATAGCATAATTGTGTCCATGGTAAATCAAATGTTTCCTGTTCAGCTTTTCCAGCTGTGTCACAGACTTTCATTAAGATTTTTATTCAAACTATTTCCATTATTGTTTAATGTTCCATTAACTTTTTCTCAATTGGTCAATTGATTGTTGATCACAAACACATTAAAAGTTTAAATAAACAATCATCCATCTGGTTATGTCTGCCAACAGTCCCAAACTCAAAGATTTTCAATTTACAATGGTTTAAACACAAAAGCACAAAAAACAAACAATTCCTCTCAAATTTTTTTTTACCACAGCTAAAAAAAGTCTAAATAGTTTCTGACTATTGACTTACTGATTGATCAAAAGATATTGTCATGTATCAACCCAATTTCTATTCGTCTGAGCCAGTTTGTCTGCTGCATGTCCTCTGAAATGTGTAGAAAGTATAGTAGAAAGTAGAAGTCAATGTCAATTTATCTTGGTGCTGTGTTGTAAGCAAATGGACTTGTTTCAGTTCTTCTTCAGTCCTAACTCCTGAAGAAGAAGCCTCTTGGATGAGATCTTCAAGAAAGTGAAACAGGTCCAGTTGCCTACGATACAGCACCTAGATTTACAATGACCTGGTTGACCGAGAACCTTCGACAATGTCAATTAGAGTAATATTTCCCCTGTCAGGTCCCTTGTTCCTTGAGATTGGACTGTCTCACAGTGTTATGACTTTAAGTTCTGAGTATGTGATTTTTGCTCTGATTACTTTTTGACCACTTAATGGAAGCTGCTTCCTGCGTTTCATTTGGTTTGTTGTCTGGCACAGATGGATCCCACGAAGCTTCCCCTCTCACAGCTTTGATCTGCTGATTCAAAAACATGTTATGTCAAAGTTTATGTTTTTATTTTCCTGTGGGAAAATCATGATGTTGTCACACTCGGACTGCAGTCAGGAGTTACACAGAGCCTTGATCCCCTGGGGGAAATGCTTTTTCACAGAGGCTAACAGTGCCAAATTTGGACCAGGACTGAGAGCAGTGAGGGGGGTTGAGGTTTAGAAGTGGGCGATATTTTATGTATTTAGCTTGGAACAGTCCTGGTCAGCTCTCCTACACCCACACACTATAATTTCCAATGTGTGATCTGATAAATGTGATGTCTGCGGGCATGAAAGCAAAACTCACTGTTGAATTCTCTAACTTATTAAAGTTAAAAGCTGTATTTATTACATGGTCTGTGTTCTTGGAGTATTGAGTGATGGAAAATCCAGTGGAATAAAACCCAGTTCACTTGTATGTATCTACCAGAATTAAAAAGAATCTTGTCCAGAGAACCAATCTGGAGCTGTGTTTCAAGATGAGATACAGTATTTTAAAATTTTGCATCCATTGTAGATACATTATTACTCTTGTAGAAGCTCAAACTATTGCCATAATGAAGTTGTAATCGTCTGAGTGTTGACAAATGAACAGTATTTTAACAGACAAACCAAGAACAGGCAAGAAAGCAAGGCAAATTTGTTCTGCAGTTTCGTTTCTTTACTTTAGAACTATTTCCAAAGATTTAAAATTTACCGTAGCTGTATCACAAAGTTTGATAAGTTTCCTCTCATGTGACAACTCTTAAAATTACACAATTTGAAACAGTTGATGGTAATGTATTATGTAGCTCCCATTGGCTCCAATGCGAAAGTCAAACCCTGTATACATCCTCTTCATAGTCATTTCTTTTAAATTTGGAAATTAGATGATTCATCAATCCACTTTACTTTAACCTGATCAATGTTAATATGTGAATGTAATTATTTTAGAAGCTTGAGTTGTTGGTATGATATAACAGAAAAGAAACAACATGGTAGCAGCATTTTTTAAATATCTTATATCCAGTGTAAGCATGGAAACACGGTTAAAATAACTGACTGGTAACATTTTATTGCATGCTGTACTGTGAGTGGCTTCATTGTTGGTGTTTGGGAACTTGAGCGATAAGAAGGTGGAGGTCCTATCTTTAATCAGAGGGAAGGAGGGGGAGTGAAAACAGCCTGTTCATGCAGCTGGTTATTCTTAGAGCCGAGGAAATGAGCCTGGAGCCACGACGACTCACCTGACTGCAATCTCAAACACACAAACACACACACACACACACACACACACACACACACACAGACGTAGGGAGACACAGAATAATATAAATGCTCAGATATACACCACAGACATAAAGACCACAGTTATGAACCGTACGCAGTTCTGAGAAGCAGAAATAATGAGTTTTAACCTTGAGGGGACCCATGTTAACTGGTTCTCTTGGAAGTTTCCATGGTGAAAACATTCCTCCATCAGTTCAAGCTAGCTGAGCAATGACAACTTTACCTAATTTTCCCGTACTTCCAGAAACTCTTAAAAGTCGGGGGTGGGAAAAATTCCATTCTCTTAAATATCATGATTCTTTTTTATGATCCCTGCATTGATTCTTTGTATACAGATTTAGTAGTGCTTAGTCCGTTAGCTCTATGCTAACACATAATGGAATTCATTATTAATATTATCTTAACATACAACACATTTTACCTCAAGTATCTAACATAAAAGGACATATGCTCATACTTGCAGGCATATACTGTAGAAAGTAATAGCAGCTGATTTCACATTGGTAACTCAACATTGAAGCTCTGCAGTGTCAACACTCCACCATACTGACAGCTATGGCGAGCTCAGATGGACAAAACTCATATTCAAAATTCCAAATAGTCACCTGGTGGAGACATTTCATGCTAGGAGAGGGCATCTTTTTTCTTAAATGTGTTATTCTTAAGCACCAGCAGGGACAGCTAAAATACCAGTTTACTTTAAAAAGTTTTTATTGACTATTTTTATATGCAGTATAGACATGTTGCTGCTGAAATAAAGCCCAGACTAACTGCCATGTGATGTTCATTCTTCTTGAAATATGACTCATGATACGTGTTTGATTTAACTACTTCCCATGGTCTAGTCTTAAAAAGGCAAAACAATTAGGCCTACATAAAGCTGCTGTAACCACTGTCGTCGTTATAGCCAAAGTGGGCAAGCATATCGAAAATGTACTTTCTCTCTTACTGCATGAGCAGGAGGAGGAGAGACATGACCAAATGACACTAATGACCAAACATTTCTTTAAATGAAAATGTATCGTGTACAACAGCTTTGTGATTTACAAAAGGTATGGATTTGGCACCCAAGTATTGTGATATTATTACACGGCTCTTCTTAATGCTGTAGAATGCTCCATTCACTTGAATGGGGCTTCCCAACGTTCGGCAGTCAATAATTTTGTATAATTGACCGCTGCTAAGCATATTTGACCGTTGTCAAGGAAAGTGGCCTTTTTGCCTCTGATTCACGTATTTCGTAGCACTTTGCGCTTTAAAATCTTTGCTCCGCAAGTAGTCCAATCACTTTTCACCCCAGCATCTTCGGTCGCTAAACGACGTCAGCAGATCTGTAGTTTACTTCATGTCGGAAAAAACATACTCCTAGGCCACTAGTATGGATGAGTTTCACATTAACTTTAATATTCTTGGAAAATTCGGTGATTTCAACTCTTGGCAATAGGCTGAGTTGTCGTCACCGGTCAAGAAAAGAAAAGGAGAGGAAAGCAGCGAAGAGGGAGAAGCGAAACGGCGTTGGTTTGGCGAACTATATTTCTCTGCTGAAAAACACTATGAACGGTGACAAATAAATTGTAAAAAGACACACTGTGTCAAGTTTTCTTTCGTGTTGGCAAGTAACCGTGTAATAAGCGGGATAATGTATAGAAAGGCAGTCACTATCGGGAAAATAAGTCCCGACAGGACGAACCCTGATTCATCCTGAAGGGACTTATTTTCTCAATAATGACCGCCGTACATACGATATACATATCGACCTGAGAGATACGCATTTCATCTCAGCCCAACTAGAAAAAGGTCCCGACAAGTGACAATTACAACAATAGTCCCCATTCCACATATAAAAGTAGTTGTCCGTGTTTTTGTGAGTGTGTGTGTGGCTTTGGTGAAATGCTTCATAATACCATGAGAGAGAGAGAGAGAGAGTCTTTGGGGAAGAAATCAGAATCAGTGGGGTCAGCCGCAGTCGTTTTTTATTACTTTACACATGACAGGAAGCTTGCCTAACCTCCGTTAATGAAGCAGTTATTTTAATCCAAACCATGATCTTTTCCTAAACCTAATTGTGCCTAAATCTAATCAAATCAAAAGATCAGATGACAGAAGATTAGTAAAAGGTGATTGTAAACAGTTTTGGTCTGGTCAATAAGGGCATCACATTAAAAGCTCAAAAAGCTTATTTTTTGGTGGAGGACTTCTTGTATGTGTCCATAAAGCTTCTCAAAGCACATGTGCAGTAAACACCTCTAACACTGATATTTTCAGAGAACTACGGTCAGATACTCCGCTTAAATCCTCTTGCTCAATGCTGTCAAGTTCTAAAGCAGTTTTGTGCAGTGGCTAATGTACCTTAGAGTGCCTGCCTCTTGCACCATGTGTCAAAAGGATGTTTTGACGTCCAAATTGAACTGCCATCCTGACTTTTATTGTGTACTGTGGCTCTTCCTTGTAAACAAACACATTTCTTTTAACCAAAGTGCATTGCCTGCCTGTATTCTTGAGGTCAACCAGATGTGTTGAGTACTTTTCCTAAACAACTTGCAAAGGGGAGTTTTCAGAAAAATATGCATTCTTTTCCTCAACATGTACTATAGTGTATTCTTCTTCTTCTTCTAAGCCTTTGCTTTGAAAATTGCTTCTGTCTTGGTACGTTATTGCCACCTGTTGATCACTAAGCTAGTAGGCAATCATAAAGCCATTGCTGCACTGTGTTAATAGTGGCCAAAAACTCCATAGGGTACTCTCACCTTTATACCTAATTATGGTTAGTTGTGTTTTGCTAAATAGCATTATTCTAAATTAAGCATTTTACTTTGAATTAACCATTAACTAATTTAACAAAAACTGTTGAAAACAATCGCTGCCTTGAAGGAAGGAAATCACTTATTTGTATTGTCGTAGTGTAGAAAGAGATGTATGCAGATGATCATCTTCATGCACACAAGTTTAGAATTCACGTTATATACTTACTGTCTGATGCCTCAAAATGATGTTGTAAGAACCCTAATCAGTTTTTAACCCAAACACAACCACTAAACTTAGTCTAAATGCTGTAAAACATTTCTCCACATTCAGGTCTATGAGTCAACTTGGTCCCCACAAAGACAGAAGTACAAGCGTGCCCACACACATTTCTTTTTCTTACCTTTTGCAGTATTTGTGTGGCAGACAAAAATAGAAAACATTAATAGCGACATGATGTAATCTGAGTCCTTGAGTTTATATGAGTGTATGTGACCCTGATAGCCAGAAATAGCCAATATAAACACTGATGACAATCATAGCCAAGGAACACTGCGCTGCAAAAAATACCCACCACTCAAATTTAATGTAACTCTTTGACATCCATAAATCATTAGTATGTAAATACATTCGCTGACCAGACTAAAATCACATTTTGTTTGTACTTTGCACTACACTTTTCTATTGTGGTACACATATTAGTTGTAGGCATTCTGTCTTATAGAATATAATTTGCCTCATGGTTCCGGCAGATAAATGAACTTCAGAAGATTGACATTTTGAGCAGTGTTTGGTCCAAAGTGCCACAAGTCTGTGGTGGGAACCTCTGATACAGAAAGCTGAAATTCCTCAGCTTCCCTCTGTGTTCATTATCCTCACTTCCTGTCATTCTTTGCCACTCACTCACATATACACTCTCTCTGTGTCTTTCTCAGTGGTCAAGCACTTTGTTAAAGTAAGGTTGATAATTGTATTATTAGTCAGCCTGAAATTTAAAGTATTGTACTCGAAGGAAAGGTTTACAATTTTCCTATTTGATGGCAAACTGTGAAACAGAAAGGTTGTAACACTTTGATGTAAGGTCATGTCAGCATAAACTCAGTGACCTGACCGGAGGCATAACAGTTAATCCCTTTACTGTAGAGGGACTTTCTGAGGTATATTACATTACTGGACAATTTACTCTGACTTAAAGAAATCAATGTGTATACACACACACACACACTCACACACACACACACGTTTACACTGTATTCTATACCCATGAGTACAGACAGCGCTGAGACAGTCGAGGCACAGGAATCAACAGAAATTTGTATCGTTTAACAGGGCTTATTTCTGTCAGTACGGTTGCCATCAGCCCATCGAAATGCTGTTATTCACTCCCATGTTGTTTTTTTTCTGTGTTTTGTGATCAAATATGTTGTTTTTTTGGCAATTATACATTGATGCAAACCATTTTAATGTTAGATTTGTAGGCTACCTGTGATTTGTTTGATCCAGTAGGTGGAAACTTTACCTTCCTTTAAATGTCAGTTTTCAATTTAATGTTGTTAAAACACTGTGGATAAAGTCTGCTTAGCATTTGGCACAAAAACATGTGGTGACTGTTAGGGAAAGATCATGTTGTGGCTTAAAAAAAAAAAAGGGGGTTTTGTTGACGCAAGGCAGCTGCTAAATGGCCCCAGGTTAACAATATCCAGTGACTTAACAGTTTCAAGCTAAATGCAATTATGAACAGTGGTGTCTTGCTTGGCAGCTATCTGTCGTCACACTACCACCATCCCTGCCTCCTCTGGACATAAAGGCTACTCGCATACATGTAAACTGAATGGGATATGAAACATATTGTCAAAATGTTAAGAAAGGAAATATTTTCCTTGTCGTATCAGCGACTTTTCTAAAATATCCTATCTTCAACTGGTTGGTTCTCATAAAGATAGAACAACATAATTACACACAAACTTATCAGTACTGTTGGAGCAGATTATTGGGTCTAATGTTTCCCTGGACGTAACAGACAAACTGCTGTTGGGATTTTGGAATTTTAATAAAAACTTCTCCTTCATATGAGAATCTGATTTATCCAACAAGTTTCAAGTGTGCGTGAAATCTGCACCGAATCCTGTCGGGGGGATTACAAATCAGGAGAAAGACAGAACACATGAAGTTTGAAACTTTGTTATTTTACAGCAGTTTCCTTGAAGTGCCCTGTTAGCATTCTTCACATTCAGGCTGTAGCAGCAGCTGGCTCTGGCCCTCCGTTTAAATGAGGCGTGCTAACAAGCCATTTTAGGAAAAATGAAGGAAAAATGAAGGAAGAATGTAGAAACTTTAATGTTAATGTGTCACAAAAAATATTCCAAACATTTGAGTGGTGTTTGATTTGCAGTTTGTTTGGAGGCTGTTAACCACGTCACAGCGTCTCTGCTCGAGTGCACATGATAGCAGCTTCAAAGGGATAAGGGAGAAAGACAGAGAGAATGAGACAGTGTTGCTCCTTCACATTGCCCTGTCAGCTTTCCAGTCACACAGCTGCTTATTATCAAACAACATTTTCAACATCTCCAACATTTTGCCTTTCCAGGAACAAACAAACAATTCTTGGTTATAGCTTGACAGCGATGCCATTTTTCATCTTATCCGCTGGGTTATGAAAGAGTTCGTAGAATCTTATCAACTCAAGGGAGAGTGTGTTACTGAAACACAAATACAAAGAAGTACAAATATGAGGTTTTTTAGCTCAGGGTATGAGATGTCAAAGATGCAGAAGTGGACACTTTCTTCTACAGATTGAACAAGCTGTTCATTTTTTTAGTTGTGTGACAGTAGTGACATTATGCTGTTCTTCCATTACATCTGCGGTCTGGCTCTACTGTTCGACTCGCCGCGGCAGAGATTTGCATTTCCAGCACAAATGGACTACCAACCAAACCGATGTCGCACTCGTCTCGATGCCCGCAGACAGTACAATTGAAGAATCGGCAACAACAAAGTGGCTCCGCTAATTCAGTTGCAAACACGTCTAATTTCCTGTAAATTCTTCACAATAAAAGCCTGCCGTTATTTAGCTATTTTCAAGATTTTATTATGAAGCAGCATTACAGGAAATGTTGTGTTTTTACCGGCAGAAACTAAACATGACTTCAGAAACAGCTGAGAGTCAATACGAGCAATCAGCAAAACGCAGCTAAAGAGATTCATTTAGGCCCCGTCCAGATGACAATGGTTTTTTTTTGAAAACGCACACGTATTGCATCGTTTAGGCCGACCGTCCATACGGATCCTGAAAACGCACTTTTTTGAAAACGGGTCTCAGGGTGGAGAAATCAGAAAACGCAGCCCTCCCGTTCTTATGTGGACGGCGAATCCACATACTTTCCAAAACGATGACGCCATCGCCTCACCCCGCGACGTCCCATAACAACAACAACAACAATTGCGGACTACATGCTTGTGTTCGTGCCGCAGAAGATATTGAGCCTTTCTTGCAACTTAGTCGCCTTGTAGTTGAGTGTGTGTCGCAGCAGCAGTTCGACCTCATTACTGGTCCACACAAACGATTCTGGTTTCCTTGCACTAGCCATTTTCATCTTCTTCTTGTTGTGTTTGGTTTCTCCGTCTACTGTCTGTTTGTTTACAGCGCGCAAGCTTAATGTGCATGCTCCGTGTCTTCTTCTCCGTTTTTGGTGAATGTCAAGCGCCACCTAGAGGCCTGGAATATGAACTACAGCGTTTTCGGTCGTTTTCAGTGGATCCGTGTGGACCCAAATATTCTTAAAACGATGACGAGGAAGACGGAGAAAAAAAAGATCATTTTCGCCCGTGTGGACGGCCCCTTAGTAGTTGCAAAAGTACTGACAGCTGAACCCACTGACTTTTAGGCCCCATCCAGACGACAACGCTCTTTTGCGAAAACGCACATATATTGCATCGTTTTGGCTGACCGACCATACGGATCCTGAAAACGCAGCGCCTGAAAATGCACTTTTTTGAAAACGGGTCTCAGGGTGGAGAAATCAGAAAACGCAGCCCTCCCGTTCTCGTGTGGACAGCGATTCCACATACTTTCCAAAATGATGATGCCATCACCCCACCCCGCAACGTCTCATAACAACAACAACAATGGCGGACTACATGCTTGTGTTCGTACCGCAGAAGATATTGAGCCTTTCTTGCAACTTACATGCCTTGTAGTTGAGTGTGTGTCGCAGCAGCAGTCCGACCTCATTAACGGTCCACACAAACGATTCTGGTTTCCTTGCACTAGCCATTTTCATCTTCTTCTTGGTGTGTTTGGTTTCTCCGTCTACTGTCTGTTTGTTTACAGCGCATAAGCTTAATGCGCATGCTCCGTGTCTTCTTCTCCGTTTTTAGTGAATGTCAAGCGCCACCTATAGGCCTGGAATATGAACTACAGCGTGTGGACGCAAATATTCTTGAAACGATGCCGAGGAAGACGGAGAAAAAAAGATAATTTTCGCCCGTCTTCCTCTCAAGTTTCTTGCACAGACCTGAGTTGAGAATCAATTTGCAACACATATTTGTTTGAAGGAGAGATGGGTGCTTTTTAGGGGTTTTGCCGCAGTTGTGAGACGTCACTACAGCCTGCTTGAAGGCAGGACGGAGCAGGTCCACTGCATACGCTGCTCGGCTCAACTCAGCGCAGTAAAACCGCTGATGGAAAAGCAAATTGGCAGGCAAACAGGCAAAATGGACACGGTGTGATAGCGTATATGACATTGTTGTATTACTTATTCATCAAATCTGTAGAATCTCAATGATGTAGCTGGCTGCATTGGATATATTTTACACATTAAATGTTTTACACTTGGTAGGTTTTACTTCACTTTATAACAATGCCCTGTATTATATGATTATAACAAGTTTTTAAACTCCTAACCTGCAAAATAACAAGTAGATCACATCCTCATCCTCATAAAAGACTGAATGGTCAAATGGCAGTGATGCTGAAGTTGGGTAGGTTTTCAGTTTTGACATTCCAGTGTACAAGCTTCAATCAGACTGATTTTGTGCCAATGGACTGAATCGTTATTTGTCAGGTGTAACACCAGGAGCATGTGGATGGTCAGCAGGAGCCTGGGATACATGCTGCTGTACAAAGCCTTGTTTTGATCTGCTGCTCCTGTTTGACCTGTTAATGTTACACATTACGCTGGTTGTACAAACTTAACACAAATTAAAAGCTCTCCAACATTGTAGTGGCTATATTCAGTCTTTGTTACTTTTATCTTTATCTCAAGTTTCTTCTTCCTATAACCAAATAAAATGGACAACATGACACTGCTTTTATGGGTTGAGTCGGCTTGGCATTGCAAACAACAACAATGGTAAAACAACCGTGTTGCTTGTTTATTTACACAACAAAAAAACCTAACAATACAATTCTACTTTCTGTTAACCATGACAAGGCAGGCTACAGAAGCTATCAACGCAAACATCCATATGAGTCAACCTGTCTGTGAATTTTACAGCAATTATTCAACCATATTTCTCACCATTGCAATGAAATAAACCTGTCTTTGTACAGCAAAATAAATCACACTCGCAGTTGTAAATGCTTCTTAAAAGCTTTTTAGTAGACATAAACTTTACATTTCTTTGAGACAGACAGTAGTCTACTACAGGGCTTTTATTGTGAAACATTTGCAGGAATGTTTTGTAGAAAACTGCTTTTGTCCGTTTTGTCTAGTTTCACTAAACGTATCTTATTTATTATTTTGATGTTAAACTTGAGATTAAAAAAAGTTGAGTTGTTTTGTTGTGAGAAATAAAAGCACAATGTGTAAAAGTCAACATGATGGACTGTAGGGCTGGGATTTCATTATGTTCCTGTTGGGAGCGGTTGAGTCACTTGCAACAACTAGCCTTTTGTCAAACCAGTTTTACATTTTTGTTTTTCAAATTGCCCAACAGCACTTTCCCAAAACAATGTATATATCGCTGTTCCTGCAACAACATGACCGTTGCAGTGTACCAGCGTCAGCCGTAAAGGATGTTAATGGTGCAGTCGCAGTTTGGTTAGGTTTAGGCTACAAAACTACTTGGTTAAGGTTAGAAAAACATTGTGGTTTGTGTCGAAACAGACAGAATCCACACTTATCCTTTAAACATAATTAATGTGTCAGCTCACTCCAGCATGGACGCAAGTGCACACAAACTCAATCTGGCCTCAGAACAGCTACATGTGGGAGCCTGATAGACATTAGTGAGCTGATAGGGTAACAATCTGCCAAGATACAAATGCTGCAAATGAATAATCAACGTAAGAGCCAAAGATGGCTAGGACAAATTCCCTTTAAGGGTCTCTCCACAGTTAATAATGAGTCTTTTCATCACTGTTAAACTCACATTCCTCCTGCCAAGCTGGACAAATTAAATAGTTGTGCAGCTCTGGCAGAAGCACACCACAGCTGTCACGTTAACAAAGCTGTTTTCACTTTGAATTGATTTGAATTAATCCTGTAATAACACTCTACACCATCCAAGTTCACACCACGATGCTGCTCTGCACTGAAACCACATTAACAACTCTACTGTTTGTTTTCCTTTTCTGATTTGAGCTGAGAGTGTAATGAGGATATGATGTGGACTTTTGGATGTCGAAACCCTCACTCTTCACAAAAATCTGACAACTGAGCATGTTAAACAACTTGGTTTCATTTGCAGCAACACTTCATTGTGTTTTTTCCCCTATCATTCAAACACTCAGCTGTCTGTGTGTAGCAGCTCCACACATATTGTAAAAATAAACCCATATCCAACAGAAATATTTGGATTTTAATCTTATTATGTATTAAAAACATTAAGACTTGAATTGTCTGGATCATAACAATTCAAATTGATTATAAAGCACTCAAAGCAACACATAAGCTGCACCACATTTCCCTGGGATTGCCTCATTTTTCCGTAGTGTAGCAAAAGCATAACATTAGCAGAACGGCAGCAGCTTCAGTACTCCATCATGATGAGTTTAGTCACAGTGTTAAGTGTCAGTCAACTGCATTTTGACAGCACTTAGTGCACATTAAGCAATTGCTATAATGTGAAAAGTTGAAAATAGACAAGAAGCGTAAGAATACACAACGCAAATGAAAGGTAAATGTACTGACAGCTGTGTTCATTAAAATAGACATGTATCTGTTCTGTGCATCTAAAACAGATGATGCTGTTTAAAGTATGCCACAGGTATGCTAGTAGCTCTGCTTGAGCTAAATGCTAATGCCACCATGAAAATTCCCACAATGTCAATATTAACATGCTAATTTTAAGCAGGTGGCTTTAAGACTTAAGACTTAAGATTGTTTTCCATGTTCACCATCTAAGTTCATCGTCTAAGCATATACATTATTAAGTATTTATTAGCCATGCTAGTCTGTTAGTCATTCTGTTGGTCGATCCAACCCTCAGATGGATTTGCATTGAATTTTTGTATGGACATTCATGTTCCCCAGAAGATAAACCCTTAAGACTTTGGTGATCCTTCGACTTTTCCTCTTGCTCCACCATGAGATTCACAGCTGTGGCTTTGAGGGAAATGGTTCAAAGATTGTTGGCTAGATCATCATAGAACAGAATATGCCTTTATTGTCAATATACACATGTACAATGAAATTGTGAATGGCTTTCTCTTCAGGTCAGTAGGAACAAATAGTGCAAATTAAAAACATTAAAGTATACCAAATAAGATATATGGTAAAAATATAAGCATATATATGATAAAAAAAAGAAAAATAGATTAAAAATAGCTGTCAGTACATTTACTTTTCATTTGCGTTGTGTATTCTTACGCTTCTTGTCTATTTTCAACTTTTCACATTACAGCAATTGCTTAATGTGCACTAAGTGCTGTCAAAATGCGGTTGACTGACACTTAGCACTGTGACTAAACTAATCATGATGGAGGACTGAAGCTGCTGCCGTTCTGCTAATTTTATGCTTTTGTTGCTTTTTGGCTGTCTTTGGGGAATTTATTTCGTCGCTGGAAGGCAGTTTCCAAGAGTTTGCTGCTGCAGTTCGTCCTTCATTTTCCCCTTAGCTTTGGTAAATTCGTCGTGCTCTTTAGTTCTTCTTCACACCTCTAAAACAGCATCTGCCGATTGCAACACAGCACAACTGTTTTAAGAGTGGTGAAGAAGAACTGTGTCAGAGCAAATAGAGCTAACGGGTAAATAGATTCCTATTTCTAATAAATTACGTGGTATTGGATCGGTGCCTGGACTCCAGTACGCCGATACCGATGCCAGCCTTTTCTGGCAGTATTGGGGGCATTTCCGATACTGGTATCGGAATCAGAACAACTCTAATGTCAAACGCTGCTGCAGTTTCTGTGGGTGGGATTATTCATTATTGGGGGTGGATGGAGGTCATAGCTCTGGGGTAGAAGCTGTTTCTCAGTCTGTTGGTTGTGGATTTTATTGTCCTGAACTGTCTGTTTTGGAGGTGTAGATTGGGGTGCAGTCATGTGTGAAGAGTGTGAAGAGCACTGGGCTCAACACACAGCCTTGTGGGATGCATGTGTGTAGGATTAGGGTGGAGGAGGTGTTGTTTCTAATTCTCACTCGCTGTCGATGATGTGAGTGAAAGTCCATGATCCATGAACACAGTTGTGAACCAAAGCCCAGGGTCTGGAGGCTATTGACCAGCTTGTGAGGGATGTAAGTGTTTAAAGTGGAGCTGAAGTCTACAAATATCATCCTCACATAGTAGTTTGGTTTTTCCTGATGTGTAAGGGCGCTGGGCGTTAGTCATTGAAGCACTTTGTTGGTGAGTTCTTAGGCAAGGAATGATGGTGGAAGACCATGAAGTCTGATTTTGGCAATTATGTTCCTCTCAGGATGTTAGCATGTTAAACTAAGACTGAAGATAATCTTACTTTTCACATGTTCACTAGAACTATCCTGCGTTCGTTTGGAGTGTCGGTTACATTTACTTATAGGGCATTTAGCAGATGCTTTTGTGACTTACAATAAGTACATTTGTCACAAGAAAGAAACCACGACATATCACCATTGATAGAGTCAAAAAGAAAAAAAAGAAACAATTGTGGAGCCCTCATCTGAGGATCATAGCTGCTATTTATCAAGGATACCTTAAGTGCATGAGCGCTGTGAATAAAGTGCTAGCATACAAGTGCATGTAATGTGCAAAATGTACATTTTTGTGTATGTGTGTCCTCAGAAATTAACACTACACATACGCAAGATGCAATATGAACGTGAACGCTTAGGCTTAGGGTTCAGGGTTCAGGGTTAGGTTAGAGGCAAAAGACTGAAGTCAATCAGTTAAGCTATTGGAAAGAAATGTCCTTTTGTGATGCAAAGTGGAGTCCACTGGTACCTGTGGAAGTTTTTTTTTTTTTTTCTATCATACAAAGTTGGATGTAGGCTTAGAGGCAGTAAACTGACTCCAGTCAATGAGTGAGGGTTAGAACTGAGATAGTCCAGGGCCTAGGGGAAACCCTGGTGCAACATGGGTGTGAGACTCGCCCCCTTCCCATCTTCCAAGCACCAGCAGCAATAGCATTTTTAAATGATTTTATGAACAAACATAGCTGGTACACAATCATGCATGCTGGCAGTCTGGGACAATGGAGAAGAGCCCTCCAGGAACTGGAGAGGAGCCGGCCTTTAAACCCTTGTCTTCCAGGCAGGAACCAATCAGCTCCCAGGGACAACCTACAATCACAGACACACCTGCAACCAATCTCACACACACACACACACACACACACACACACACACACTCATATACTCACTCAGGTAAAGAGGGGTAACAACGTGAAAAATAGAAATTCCCTCCCAAATCTATTAAAAACAGCTGTGTCTCATACAAATAGTAACCAAGGACATTGTGGCATTGATTTTGAGTCAGTGGGTAAAATGAACCTGGAAGCTGTTGATTAAGATGTGTCCTGATGCAAAGTGAATGGGATGGATCAGAGGTAAAATTGTCAAATGTTCCATTTCCAAAAAACCATGTTTCGGGCCGTTTGGAGCTGGTACCCACTTTCAGTGACAGTTTTTAGAAAGTTTGAAAACACCACCACAACCACCATCGCTGATGAAAATGTATACGACACAACTTCAGCATAAATGTTTACGTTTTATTCACATTTCATCTAGTCACATTCACATACTTCCTTCCTCATTCTGTCTTGGAAGTTGAAGTGACAGGTGATCAAATGGAACGCACTGTTACTGTTGCTTTTAGACATATAAATGCAGAATTCTTGCATATCATATCTTTAAATTAAAACACATTTATTGACAGACTTACTTGTTTTACTCATCCAATTCTCTGTTATTGTCTTCAAATAATCTTTGTCATCCACACTGACAGAAAAAGAATTCTGTTTGACAGCTATTAACAACAAGAATTAAGAATGACTGCATATAAATCTAAGCCCAGTGGAAAGTAAAATTTCTTCTTTTTTGTGGTTTTGAGATTCATTCCACATACTGAATGTGTGCTACTATGACGTTTGCCTAATAAGCTGTTGTTGCCCAGTGCTTCTCATTAAGTATAAGATCAGAATCAATGATTTACCTTTTTTTCCCCCACCAGATTTGTATCTTGGGATCTCATTTTCAGAACATGCTGAACCAAAATCACAGCACCATTATGTTTAAAAACCTGCCCAGATCTGAGATTCACTGAAGGATGTAGTGATAACATGAGGAGGAAAGAGGGCGAACCCACAAGGTATGAAAAAAGCTTTAAAACCCAATATTTCTAATAATTAAAACAAAAATTCAGTTAATTCTCACACTGAGTGCAGAGAACATATATAGGATCATGACCTCTTCCCATGACCTCTGCTTTCTCTTTTCCTTCCATCCTAATTTGTTTCCTACCTCCCTTGCTCCCTTCCTCTCCACCTCCTGAATCTATTTTTCAGCAAGGTTTCTCTGCTTCACACAAACATGGCATCAATAATGGAAACAGCAGCTAATTAATCATTGAAAACAGCAGGAGCGTGATCTATGGACCACTATGGAGGATTTGCAGTGCGTGTGTGTGTGTGTGTGTGTGTGTGTGTGTGTGTGGTAAAGACTCTGAGGGGTGTATGAGGGGTGGGGATGGTTGGGTTTGCGTGGGAGGCAGGTAGTCGGCTTTGTTTCCTGCTGCTATAATTCACACAGCAGCATCTTCCCTCCTCTGTCTGCTGATGGAGGGAGCCTCGCCAGGAGACTCCACAGTAAACCCGCCCTCTAGTTACGCCCCCTACAGGATGGGTCGCTAATGCTATTCAGCCAGTCAGCCTCTCAGACCTGTCCAGTAAAAAAAAAAAATGTGACAACCCAGCAAACAGATTTTTTTTCAGCATGGGGCTGATTGACAAAACAGCTCTTTATTAATTCATTTCAGATCCATGTGGTTTATTATTAAAAATGTAGCGGCACCATCTTAAAACCAGGCTTTTCTTCTAAAATAAACAATGATAAGCGCTAATGAAAGGGGGGATAAAGACTGAGGAATATATCAATGTTATATTGTTATCCTGATGTGAGATGTTTAACGTTATATTTTGGATATTGTTATATCCTCATATGGCCAATCCATTTTCTCTCCCAATGTGTCCAATACAGCAGCCTGGTCAGTTGTCCTATGCTCATAAGTCTGACACTGTCCCACTACCCCCACTCTGCCCTACCACTCCGTTTTGTGCATTAACACCTTTGGGTGGGGTGTCCCGATTCTTGTTGGGATAAAGGGGTGGGGTGAAGTGTCAGGGCTGCATGGCCCTCCACATGGAGGTTTTTCAGAGGCACTTAAAACCAAGGTTTATGAGAGCTCTCTGCCGTTTCAAGCGTCCATGCTTTTCCAACTCAATCAGATGAATGGCAGATTACCCTAGCGACAGACGCCATGTCTGAAATGTCCAGTTGAAATGTAGACACCATTAACATTACCTGATGATGTGTCAACAGGTTGTCCCATTTCAACCATTACTACCAATCGAAAACGACAGGTGGGAGTAAAACTTGGAAATGGGAGTGAGACTTTGACCTGAAAATGATCTCTAGCAAAGTCTACATAAGTCCACTGAATAATGCGTTGCCTGGCTTCGGTCTCATCGACCTTCGCCAAAAAGTTCAGAATTAAACCTTCACTTGTACTGGCAGGTGTCATCAATTTATGTTTATTTGAGATTGTAAGGTACGAATGGAATTCTTAGAACCTGCTTAAGCAAGGTTTGTTATGCTCAGCATCTTTAACAGGTCAAACATAAGAACTATAGTTCAACTATAAATCTAAGATTCAACTATTAATCTAAGATTTTTTTAAATGAGACCCGGGGTGTTGCCCTCAATCAGTCAGTTTCCGTGATAGCTGATGTTAAACTGTATATATCAGTGTAACGGGAGCATTTCTGGATAGTGAACAGTCAAGTTTAAGATGACGTTGCCAACTCTTACCTGTGTCTGTGTGCTCTGTTGAATCATTCAAATCCAACGGCACACGAGCGGCTGAATCGATGTTCTTTTCCCTTTCGCTCTTACTCCTCCTTTACCTGAATGATAGTTTTAATTTTTTGGCTCCGGTGAAATACAGATGACTCATTTTAATTAAAACTGATACCTCATTGTCTACCAGGGCCCTCTGTTGACTTCAATTCTCTTGTTGTCATTTTTTTGCGATTTAATCTTATAGAAACAGTGTAAGTGGAGCAGAAGGCTGTATAGAGTAGGAGGCTGCATTAATATTTCAGACGGTTGAAACCTTCCTGCTGTTGGAGAGGAAACGGTGGTGGAATAGTGTAAAATGTATATTTAATGTGGTTAATTTTGTCTCTGTACACACACACACACACACACACACACACACAGACTTTATGCTTTAGCTGTAAGGCTTTGATGCCGCAGTAATGACTCACGAGAGCTGTAACCTTCATATAAAACACTGGACAGTTCACCAGCGGTTCTGATCAAAACAAAACAAAAAACAGGGTTTGATGAACTGTCTGGACTGGACAGGTTATAAAGGAGACACTCTTACAGATTATAAAAAGTGAAGTTGTGAAGTATTTTGGAGGATATTTTCGAAATTCTTAAACTCTCTTTTGGATTTCAGCAGAACCGACAAAAGTCCCGCTGTTCGCTTCTGTATTAATTAATGGTCGTCATGAATCACTACAGCCAATACATACTGTCTTGTTTCCACTACTGTGGGTATTTTCGGGGGTGGGCAGGATGATTTTCGGCCCGGGTGGATCGATTAGCCTCTGGCTGCTTCACTACAATGCAGCTCAGTGTTGAGGAGAGAGACAGCTGCTCTGTTATCAGTCCGTCTCATGATCTGCAGGTGCAGCGGCAGCAAAACACCAACCAGAACCACACTGAGGCTGCAGCTCTCATGCGGATCTTCACCCTCACATGTGACTCGATCTTTCGCGTTGATTACAGTTGGGGCTTCAGCTCTTTGTTATACTGCATTCATTAATCGATTCATCAGTCTAAACTGGTGGAAAATGCCCATCACAACAGCCCGGAGCTCAGAATGACATGTGTGAGTTGCTTGTTTGGCTGCTGAAAACCCGAAGAGATTAAATTTATGATTACATCACACAAAGTAAAGATGGAAAATGTTCCTGGAACCAGCGTCTTTTTGATGTTATTGCGAGAAAAAGAACTCTTTTCTCAGTGCTCGGTGCAGACGTCTCACTGATGCTCTTTAGATGGTACCAGTGATGTTCTGGGCAGTTTGAATCACCTGCTGTAGAGCCTTCCTGTCCTGGGCCGTGAGCAATCAGGTCAGCTCACCTTCCTAAGTGTCCGTACAAAGCAGAGCTTTTTCTTTGCTTCTTTTAACCAGGCTGGAGATGTGTGAAGACCAAAATAGGTTCTCAGTGATGATGAACCTGATGAATTATTTCAAGACCGTCTCCAGCGCTTTAAGAACATGCAATAGATTAACTTGCCTATGCAGCTGTGTGCTTTTTTTTTTTGCTTTTTTTTTTTGCTCATCCAGCCCAGACACAAGAATACAATGTTGGCATTGAACTGTTTATAAGATGGCTGTAAGCGTGAAACCAGAGAGAAAATATACCATAAAATAATCCCTTTATTACTCCCACAGTGGGGATATTTGCAATAATGTAGCAGCAAAGGGGATAGCAAAATAAAAAGCAAGATGTGAACAAAACAAATTATACAAAATATATTAATCATAATATATATGTTATATTTGTGTTGCACCTCTCACCAAACTGCTAGTTCTCCAACAGAGATACTCTTTGAAAAAAACAAACTTTTTGCATCCCAGAGGCAAATGCATTCATTTTAAATGCATTCAGTTTAAAACATGTCAGTGTTGTGTCATATCAATGTCTCTCTTACAGAACAGATTCAGACTGAGATTTCAGTTTTAAGTGCGAATCTTAACAACTCTTCAAATCACACACATCTCCTGATGTTTCTCCTCCGTAAACAGTTCCAAAAGCTCATTATATGCATTTTTTAAATGTGTCTTTGCCATGACAGATGTTGAATAAGTGTGACTGTAAAGCTTGATATTAATTAAGACACAGAGCTTTTGTTTACTGCAGACGGTTAAAACACTCAGATCAGTGCAGAGCAGCCTCTTGGGTTCAGCGATACACTGTGTGCCGTGATCAAAATAAAATAAAAACCCTGTGTGATAACGAACGCATGAAGTCAAATCTTTGGCAGAAACAAGAAGATGTTTTGTTCATTTCAGTGTTCAAAGCAGACAAAGCGTCCGGTGTCTCTGCTGCGGCTGATCTCAGGTCAGACTGTCGGAGAGGTTTGCTGCCATCTAGTGGTTCAATTGAACATCCGCTGAAATGGTATATGATGTTCCTCCTGCTGCCATTCTTGCCTTTCTAACAGTTTTCATTAAATGCTTCCATTTTCTTTCCATTTTCCAGCTTTATCTACATTCACTCCTTTCAATCTAGATCTTCCCTTTCCTTCTAATTTCCCAGCTTGGGATCAATGAAGTATAACTATCTATCTTTTCCCTCCCTTTGTTTTCTTTATTTCTTTCATTATCTTTTATTTCATTTGCCTTCTTTCCTTTCTTCGCTTTCTCTACACTTCATGTTGTATATCTTTTCTTTCCTGTCCTTCCGTCATTTTGTTCTGCTTCTTTTCCACCTTTCCCCTAACACCTCTTTTAATTGTGTCTGCCTCTTTTCTGGATTCCCTTCTGAGTGTGCTTAGAGGAAACTCCACCAGCAGATGACGCTGTGGTCACACTTTAACACTTGATATCAGTCTGGTTTTCATGTGAGGTGTTTGAGGATTTGTTAGAGCTCTAAAGGAAGGATGAGAGGATCAGTTATCTGCAGTGCTAAAACCTCTGAGCAGCCTCAGAGTCCTGATCGTTGTCTCTTTTTAGGGCCACAACGCAAAGTGTCTGACTATGAAGTAGACTATCATACTTTAGAATTTGTAATATCACAAACCCTTTACTGTACAGCATCAATCAGTGTCCTAGTCTCCCAGTTTTAATAAGCCTTTTATGCACTAAATTGTTTGTTAATCCAGATGTTTGACACTGCAAAGTATGTTAACTTCCACTATAACAGTCCTGTTCCAGAGTACTTCATTTTGTAACTACTACTCATTTTAATGAATCGCTAGTATAAGACAATACACTTTATGTAAAATCAAAGTCCATAATAAGTCTATAAAGTCCATAAATGCAGTAGTCAATCAAATAGACATTTTAAAAGCCTTATTTTATTGCAATTTTAGTTAAATGTTGGAAAAAGAAAAACATTTTTGTTCGGTGAAGGAAGAGAGAAGAGAGTTTAGGTATTCCATATGTGTTGTTAATCGTGTTTGCATTAATATATTAATATACTATCACTGCACAAAGCCAAGTGGATGAATGAGTGCAAATGCCCATCAAGGTGCACTCATGACCAAGTAGTATGTCCTGATTTCATGCAAACTGTGTCCAACAGCACGAAAAGTGAAAAAGACTCAGTATGCGATTTGGAAAGCGGTCCAGCTATTTCAGCATAAAAATAGTGTAAATAACATCGTCGCGAGTCAATTTGGGATATCAGGGCCTCCTGAGTTCTTGGATTATGCCGGACAAGCTGTAAGGAGAAATGTTTTTTCAGCAGTTTTTTGTCATCTATTTCAGTTTTTTATGAGAACCTCTTGACGCTGTTTTGCTGTGAAGCTCCAGAAATGTTTTGCGTACTATGACACCAAAAGTTGTGAGTAAAATACCAAAAACTTTATTTAAAGCACATATAATCTTAGAAATACATATTGCTATATATCCCAATACAATAAAAACTTGAATTGCTACTTTAATGATCAAGTCATAACAGTGAAAGCTTAAAATACATTTTTTAGTAATGCTCTTGTACGGCTCCATCTCCACAGTGTCATCGTCCTTTGTCCTCTGACTCGATGTCAGAGGCGTTTGCGTCCGTGTGAGAAGTTAAATAAACTGCAGCTGAAGTGTGTCTACGCTGCATTGCACCATGGTCCTGAGTGCTGATATAAGATGACAAACTGCCATCAGTGAAGGCGGCATGTGCCCATGTTGCGTAATCCAACACCTTCTGGCTCCTCTCTCACCGCTAAAAATACCAGCGGGATCTGGACCTCCATCTGATACCATCCTCGCTGCCTTCACAAAACACAAACACAGAACATCCTTGCCGCTGATTTCATCTCGCGCAGTGGCGTCGTGATGTCTCGGTTATTTTCCTAAACACGAAAGAACAAGTCTACAAAGGTGGGGGAGAGAAGTTGGTTTGTCTGTGACACTCACTTGATCAAGAAGATGCTGCCCGAGATTCGGGAACAGCTGGAACAGAGACTTATCTCTCTGCCCACACAGTTTTTTGTGTCCCTCTGCCCAAGTCTGTAGTGGAGAAATCGCGTCGGCTCACATTCCACAGGCTCAGTGAGGTCTGACGCTGCTGAGCTGCAGGGGGGGTCAGTGTGGGTCGGCTGATCATCATCTAGTAAAATGCACTCATTTTCTGTCTTGCTGCAAGCTATATGAGAAGATCATCCAGCTGCTACTGTACACCTAACATGAAGCTGCCACCAGCAGGTTAAAAGGTTAGTTTAGCACTGAGACAGAAAACAGGCTGGATTAGCCTAGCTTGGCTCTTTTAAAAGACATTTTTGTTTGGTTTGAATGAATGAACTTCAGAAGTGCTTGTTTGTGGACTTGTGTCACCTAAAAAAAGCAAACGGCTTCAGTTCTCTATTCTAAACACGGTTAGCTGGCCACAAACGGTCAAAATCAAAAACGGTTAGGGTTAGGGTTAGTCGCAATCGCAATCTCTCCCATAAGTAACATCATGTTGTTTAACCACTTAATGAACGCCCCCATTTTAAGGTCCTTTTTCCAAAATGACATACCGAAATTAAAAGCATGACAGCTCCCACATAGTTTGAGACTCAGGGATGTGCTTGGTACCATTGGAAAGGTAACACCCTCAACACGGTGTTCCTTAAGGGGTTAAAGGTGCATTGTGTAAGAATAGGCCAGTTAAATTCATACTCCAGACAATAAGAGACAGGACAGGCTAGCTTCTTAGCATGCTAACGACATGTTTGCAACACAATAGACGTGAATGTCTGTGACATAACATCAACAACACTTTTATTTTCTTCACTGACGGATGTTTCTCTTTAATCGTTTTTGTTTTAAATTAAAATTCTTACATGTTGCACCTTTAATGCCCCCCCCCAAAAAAAAATAAATAAAAAAAATAAAAAAAATAAAAATTTGAAACCGTATACTATTCTGATGTGTGTTCTTGGTGACCTATGCTGAGCGAGGCGTGGTTCTTTATATCACACTGGATGATGTTTTACTAACTTCTAACTGTGTCTTTCTTTACTTGCTTAATTACCTTTTAAATTGATAAACATCATACGTATCTCTCGCTGTGAGCTGCCACACATATCTTTCTTCTGAAATAAGGTCTGATGTGGGGCACACTGGAAGAGGCCTGACTAACTCTCTGGATCAGCAAGAGTATGTAAGGATTGTTTATAGATGGAACCACACCAATATAATTTTATTGAACTAACTGAGAAAAACTGAGTGTAAAATCAACAATTCTCCAGAGGCGTTTTTGTACAGATGAAGCAGAAAAGATGTAAGGGTTTATTTTGTGATTATAAGAGGTTCTGGTAGTTGTCATGCATGGGTAACATACGATTGAATCACTGCAAAAAGAAAAAAAAAGAAAAAGAAAAACTCAGGCTGAACAAGTCACTGCTGTAGAAGTGAAAGTTTTTTTAATAGATGTAAAATATTAAATTCATAAACCAGCAGTGAGAAACGTCGACACTTTGACTGGAGTGTCTGCTGTGTGCTGAACATTAGACTGGATGTTAACCTGGACTACAAGTGGTCGTTTCGATCCGGTGGAAAATGAAAGTGTGTTAAGTGTGTTTGTAGTCTCCTGTGTTGTACTGTACGTACTGCTGTGTCTGTCATGTAGGACCGAGGTGAGGTTTGGGGAACACCAGTGGGAGACTGGACACCAAACAAGCTTCCTGCAGAGTTACAAACTGCCTTCCCACACATTTTCTCTCATTAATACCACAGCTTTTCATATACACAGCTGGTATAAATGTCTTGTTTTGGGCTGTTATTTGATTCTCGCAGTGTGTAATCGGACATTTCACTCACTCTCTTTGTGTTCACTCTGATGCAATTAGCTCCGCGGTAGCAGAGCATGACTGGGGGAGCGCTCTCCCTGATGAAGAAGAGCTTAAGAATAACACCACACACATTTCCCCAGCTTCTTTCATACTGCTTCTGTTCCCGTTGCACAATTCGTTGTAGTTTTCGAAGTTTTTGCATGACTGTTACAAATCAGATAAGCACTTCTGATTTTATGCAGCTCAGACAAGAATTCTGAGGTTTGTTGCAAGAACTTAACTCAAAGACGGACCAGATCCGAAAACTGCTGTATGTATGGAAGTTCAGAAATGACATGATGTGATACCAAAGGTGGTATCATTTAAGAGAACGCAAAGGCAGTACAAGCTTTGAGGATGAATGTGAAATGATAATATGGTACTAATCTGCATGTGTCCTTAGTTTGCAGAAATGTTCACTGCCAACACTTTCTTCTAGCAAGTCTGCTGGGTAGCAATGCACTGTAGCATCGCTTCCACTGAGTATTGAAATCATTTAAAGGAGACATATGAAGTTCATTTTCAGTTTCATAATTTTATTTTGGGTTACTACTAGAATAGGTTTACATGCTGTAATGCTCAAAAACATATCCATAGTCTCCTACTGCAGCACTGTGTTCCCTGTCTGTCTGAAACGCTCCTGTCTCTTTAAGGCCCCCCCCCCCCCTGAATACCTACTCCCCGTCTGATTGGTCAGCTCACACACGCCTGACCCAACACCGCTAGAAACAACAGAGCAGCTGTGCTGAATCAACTTACGTGTAAAAATAACTGCAGAGCATACAGTTATGCAAATGTGTGACACAATGACGTAGTGTGATGTCACAAGATAACGGAATTAGAGGTGGGACGACTGACGAGGCGTTTGAGGAGCAGTGTTTTCTGTGCGGGAAAAGAACTTCTGTCGGTGTGGATTTTGAACCCTTTAACTTACAAGATCTTTGACATGCTCTGAATCAAAAATACTGGAGGAAAGATAAATAATGAAAAAGTTAAATTTGATATGTGTCAACATAGTAACATGCTAATATTACAATATTAGTTTACAACATGTGAATGTTCAAGTTATTGAGTCAAACAAGAAAAGGTAACAGTTGGTCCTAGTGATTGCAGTATGGTAACGCCCCTGCGAGATTAAAATGGTAATGGCTTCAATACCATGAGATGATAAGATATTTGTATGCCAGCAGATATTTTTCCAGCATTCAGCATTCTTAAATTCATATAATCTGTCTGCTGAGAAGTTAGTCAGAGCAGATTAAAAACAAAAATTAAATGGGCAACGAATTTGTCTTTGTGTCTACTGTTAGATAAATTAAAACATTTAAGCTGTGCTTGTGTCATTTATGAACTTCCATATCGTCAGACACCAGGATTGTAATTCCAGTTTAATCATAATGGATTTAGGGCTATATTAGATCTTTTTCTACCAAATATACAGTACAAACAGCATTTAGACCTTATAATATTTATGGCCCTGGTTAATCTTCTGCAGAAGTTGTAGGATTTGGTTTTACATTCAACCAGAGACTTCCGTCAACATTAAAACAGTACAGGATATTACAGAAACATTTTAAATATCCACAGTGGTGTTCACATTCTCTCAGAGCATCAAGCCGTCTACAGAACTGAAGCTCTGTGGACAGTTTTTTCTTTCATTTTGTTTGTGTGTTTTGCGTCACATAATCAGATTAAGTTTGCATTCATGTGGTTTTTTTTATGGTTTGAATGTTCCTGAGTTGAGTATTGCTTCAGACACTTGTGCTTTCCAGTCAGGCTGCAGCGAGGAATAATGCACCAGAAAAGATCATAGCATTGAACTTTATCATCGCCTCAGATCAAATTGATTTTTTCTCAGTGTCTATATACTCGTCAGGAGCGGCTGCACGCTGACGGGACTGGTGTCGGGGCTCACTTTAGTAAAAGGTTTCTCACATTTTCACAAATCATTTGATGAATTATCCCAAAGGAAAGCGCAACATTTTTGTCCAGACAGGCTTTTTAAAATATTCATCATAGTTTTAGTTGTTTAATGCGACGATTCTAATGATAATTATAAAAAGCAAAAACCTGGAGAATCTGAAAACTATTAAAAATTGTATAAACCTGTGAGCCATTAAAGCTGCAGTATGTAAGAATTTGGTTGGAAAACTTTTAAAACGTCAGTAAAATCATCAGAATGTGGAAGAATAACAATTTCGATATTATAACCTCTATATATTGTCTTTCAAAATATGTGAAGCCTACTACAATTCTTACATATTACACCTTTAAGCAATCATCACTTTCATCTGTCTGTGTGGCTGAAACATGACAATGAGGTTTTCATCTATATATCATAAAATAAATAAGTATCTACTCCTATACAGAATGGCGAAGTCAGAGCACCTTGTCATTTCAACCAAGATATAGTGATGATCTTGTTGTCTTACAACTTTAGCTCACATTAGAATTAGACCATATTCACATGGCGGCCAGTTTCCTCTGACATCATGCTCAGGGTGGGAAAGTAAAAAGAGCTTTCCAATTTAAAAAGGACCTGTAAAGACAATGCACAGAAGAACTCAGGAGGGACACTGGGTCAAGGTAAACCCAAAACAGCATATTTGATAACCCATCAGCAAATGTTAACATTCAAATGTCTTCGACAAGTTTTCCTGGGTAATTAAAGTCGACTGTTTGACTACTGACATCCAGTTTCAACAGCGATATCCGTCCCTTTAATCTCTTTGTGTTTGACCTTTATAGCCGATGTTTCTGCTCGGTGACAGTATTAGATTTTCAGGATTTTTGTTGGATGACTTGCCGGGTTATTAATTGGAATGGACATTCATAAACAGCTTCTCAATTCATTCTCTATAATATTCACTTCAGTGCAATATTTATAGATATTGTGATATAAAATTATATACATCATGATAAAGGCTATGAGAAAAGTTTATAATACTCCTTGATTAGCATAGACGATGACAAGTTTCCGCCTTTAAAACAAAGAGCTTGTGAGACTCATTACTGGTTAAATAGCCTGAAAAAAATATTTATGTGTAGAAATGTGTCTTCTCCTTTTTCGTTCTTTTAATCATCTTGTGACACCTATGATTTGACCTCAGACCCCTTGCCCCTGCCTGCGGGCTGGGATCCATTGAATGTGGAACAGCAGGAGGGTTTAAAACGGATAGACTTATTTTTAAAGGTGCAGTACGTAGTTTTGGGGAATCATTTTTTAATCAGAAGAGAAAGATTTTCATTGACTACATTTTATGTCCAAACTAAATAAAAAAAACTCTCTTTGTTTTCATGACTGAATAAACTGAATAAACAATCTGCCCGCAAAGGACGACACAGTTTCATACTGTTTTACTTTGTTTTAAATGTGGCGGACCCCGCCATCTTTCTAGCTTTAAACGGTGCTCTGGGGACCTTATTTTCCTCTGAGAACAGCTCGTTTACTCAATTATAAAAAAAAAAAAACTGTCCTGAGTGTGCATTATTACCTTATTAATATTGTAAATATTACAATTCTGAGTTTGAATTTGTTCTCCTAAACTCCATAGTGCCCCTTCAAGATCTGCTTTGTCGGACAATAAGCTCTTAAAACGTGATATTCGTCTTGGTGCTTTGAAATGGAAAATTACTGCTCATTCTACTATGTGTAATCATGTTTAAATAGGGATTATATACCATCAACATACCAATACAGTGTTATAGACAGTTTGTAAAATGTATTTAACTCTTAATAATAATCATAGATAGCATATCTGAGAGTGCTTTAAATACAAAGCTACTTCAGTCACTATTTACATTCAGAGATATATTATAAATATGTTTCTGTATCCATGGTTGGCTTTTACATATTCAAACATATTAACATATACATACATATATATATATATATATATGTATATGTATATATATAGTAGAGAGAGATAATAATAAATAATATAGATAAGAGATATATAAATACATATGTAAATAGATATAAGACATATAATAATACATATATATATAACAATATATACATATAGACATATATAACATATATAGATATATAATATAAAAGATAATATATATATATATATTATATATATATATATATATTAGATATATATATCTCATCTTATATATCTATTATCTATATTCTTATCAATACATATATATAATATCCTATACATATACATATTATATATATATATTATATATATATATATATATATATATTCAAAACTCACATACAGCCATATATACAGATAGTAAATATTGTATTCACATACAGTTGGTCACAATATTGTGAATGTGCCAGTGCTGATGGTCTGTTCGAGTCCTGCAACTTGACTGCAAAACTGTTTCAGACTCCAGTCGAGTTGCTTTGGAAAACGTTGAGATTCCCGAAGGCAGAAAAAGTATTGCTTTGTGTTTTATTGATATTTTCTGACTGAGAGGAGTCAAAAAAAAAGAGCCTTGGCTGTGGCCTCCTCTTCACCAAAACACAACCTGGGCGTGACAGAGTGCTGCCCGAGGTGTTCTCTCCTCCATATTGCTTTCAATATTGCTGCTGTGTCTAGTGTGGATGGAGCAACCAGGGGGAGCGGCGCCGCTGTAATTGAGAGGCGCTGACAGAGTTTAATAAGGGTGAGGGATTTAACAGGAGGTCGAGGCTGTTGCCGAGGCTGCTCTCGGTACACCGGCGGGGTCAGAAAAGATCCTGAGGGCCCAAGTGGATGATAATAGGTGTGGCTATGGTCTGCGGCTGGTAATAGGCACTGTCGATGTACAGGCCGCCTAAAGACAGGAGACACGAGCAACCAGGGTTAACAGGAACAGAAATAATCATTATCACACAATATAGATCCTGTTTCCGTCACTCTCAGGTGACGAGGTGTGAATGGATGTGCGATGTGCTTCAACCGTGTTATAACTGAAACTTTGAAGTTACAAATTTAAAGCAGGTGACATACGCTATCGTGACTGTTGAAGCTGCTCTCAGGAGGACTACATTTTCTATCAGCTCCCAGAACTGTTGAAGGTCGAGGGAAATAAGAAGACGCAGTGTAACGGTTCACATTTATTGACCCCTTTACTAAGGACAACAAAGTTAAAGCTGAATTCTGGGTGTTCAGATTTGCCAAAAGAGTTATAACACACTGCTCATAGCACCTGTCTATATGTGGAAGAGCCTGGAGCAGCTTTAACTTAAACGATCATTTAGATTTCTTAGTTCTGGCCATCATTTCTGTTTATGTAGTTTAATTAATGATAATAATGGATGGAGGTTTTGAGTGACAGATGCTTACAGTGTGGATAATAACTTGACTGTTGCATTTGTTTTCCAAATGCATCCGGCTCACCTGTTATTTTTGTTACTTGACTTCTTTTTAGTGATGTGGACGCACTCCCAGATCTAATCATCGTGGTGAGTACAATGTTATTATTATTTATTGACAGAAGTAATGCCCAAAGCTTTGAAAGTCTGGTCCAAGTAATAATAAACCAACTAATCCATTCAGAGTTTCTCGGTGGACACGCATTGGAAGTTAAAGATCAGGAATGAAGCCGACTTACTTTTATATGACACGATTAAGCAAGTTAAAAACAAAAATCACTTTACATGAGTCGGTGCAGGTCATATAATGGCTATACAAACATAACTACATACTCTACAGGCTATAGGACAACTGTCCAGTGTATAAAAAAGTAATAAGGCGGTCTAATGATGTAAAATACTATTTCATGATAATATATCTTGTATTCTGTAAATATTTAGGCCCTTTCAGACACAACATTGTTTGAGCTGCACTTGCTGCTGCCTTATGGCACATCTCAAGAAGTATTCCGGGAATAGGGGAAACATTAATAGAACTAAGTTACTACCAGGTAAAACACACCTTATATGCATACTTGGTTGGAAACATGATTTCACAAGGCCAACAGTGTTGTAAAGTTTATGGAAATCAGATGCATAAAATGTGTTTTTCCTCCATTTTGCCCTTCGTGCCTGCCTGACTGTCACAACACATAACTGGAGCTTGCAGAGCATTATGCTGCCCAGTGAGGAGCCATCACAGACCAGCAGAAGCCAAATAAAATAATTGGTTTCAGACGTTGTCGCAGTGTGTCTGAAAGGGCCTTTACCTCGATGTGTACATGACATGTGTATGATTCGTACATTAAACTTTCAGGAACCACCAGTTACTCAGCTGTTGACAAAAATATTCATTTATTTAACAGAGTATAACCTACAAACAGGTCAAAATAAAATCTCTCTCTGAAGAGAAAGTATTTTAACTCAACACAAAATGGCTCAAGTACTCAACAAGTAACTGTAAACTTGGACACTCAATATCCAAACAAAGGGAAAAATGTTTTCTCAGCGCAACCGATTATTGTAAACCTGTTTTTTTCTCTCTCACAGAAACTTTAAACAGCAATAGAAAACAGAGAGAAATCAAAATACAAAACAGCGATCACATCCATGAGCGGTTCTCTCGACAAAGCAGCTCTCTCATTACATCTTGCCTACATTTTCTATCTGCATACTTTCAGATGATACTTAGTATCCTACAGCTGCTGCTTCTTCAGTCCCTTACACTTGTAGTTACACTTTATTTATTAAGCTCCACTTTGAATATTCAGTAGTCAGTGTATGATGTTTTAGGTTCATATGTCTTTACCTCCCTACAGTGACTGGATTTTACTTTGCAATCATGGATGTTGTGTTAGTTCCCTACACTGTACATGTCATTATAAGTGCATGGTGGGTATTTTTTTTTTCAGTTCTCTAAAGTTTCTTGGCTTAACACACATACATGTTTTCTTAGTACTCAGTGTTTGGCAGGTGTTTCTTTAGTTCCCAGTAAAGTATGTTTAGTTACTTTTTTTTTTTTTTACTATTTTGTGTGCTGCTGGAGATTTCTTTTGTTCCTTCCATGAGGTTTTTAACTCCCAACTGTGAGTATTTATGAAGCTTTATACACTGGATATTTTGTACTTGGTGTTTTTCTTTTTTTAGTTCCCTACAGCGAACATTTAATTGACCACTGTAGGGAACTAAACAAATTCAACTACAGTAGTAATTATCCTTTCTGAGGAAAATAAATACACAGTGTTATGTTGGGAACTTAAAATCCAATAGAAGCTGTTTGGGTCCTTACAGTGTTTGATACAAAGGTTGTTTATTTCTGGCTTTGGTGACTATTTAGTTAATTATGGTGAATATTTTCAGTTTAGGGAACTATAGGGAACTTGGTTCCTAATGGAGGATGTGCGTTTCCTTACTATGACTATGGTCTTGATAGTTGATGTAATTAAGCAGACTTTTTACAGCTCCCAAAAGCGACTTTATTTTTGCTCTAGCAACTCTGTCTTTGTTGATGTTGGGTTATAATAGATTTGTTACCTTAGATTAGATATGTAGTAGGCTGAGTTTATTGTTTTTAGTTCTCTTGAGTAGCCAATTATTGCTCAGGGTTTCCTAAAGTTTATTTCGTGCTCTTACTATCGTATGTGGTTATGTTTCCTATTTCTTATTTGTTTGTGTAATAGATTTGATTTAATTCCCGACAGTAGATCTGCGGCTCCCTACAGAGTAATATTTACGTGACCAGTCCGACACACTGCAGCTCACTGAATGCTGAACTCAGTTTTCTCAACTCTTTCATGGCATAACAGTTTTGATGATCAAAGAGCTTATTTGTCAAACTCTGTGTTCACACACATAGTGAGGAAATGGCTGCACAAATTTCTAACAGCCATTTAAATCTTGCTGGTTTCCAGTGAAGCTCAGAGGGAACATGCTGTACAATAACGATGCTGCAGGATTTGATGCTGACGAGGGACACTGGACAAAAGTTTGTCGATGCCAGTGTTGGTTTAAAAACTTGTGTTGTGAACACAGTAAAAAGTCAAAACACGACTCAAATAAACTCAATTCTTAAGAAGGAGGTGAGGTGATGTGATGTGAGGGAGGGTCCTAATATGGGTAGAGGTGGGTGACGGGGTATGTTGTGGGGACTCTGATGACAGGGACAACTACTGAGGGCATTCGGGAGGGAAAACCTGAGGAAGAGCAAAGAAAAAGAAAGAACTCAAATGTTGGGATGAAGTGATGAATAAATCAAATGGATGGATTACTGATCAGAGAGAGTGAGAGGAAGTTTACCGTAGGGAGGGAGGGCACCTGCAGGGCTGTAACCATAGTGAGCACCAAAACCTGTGATGGAAATTATACAAAGTCTTATTCAGTTCAATTACAAATCAAAACACACAGAACTGCATTAATACATCATTTTGTTCCTCCTGTTGGTTTCCTACAGAAGTTTACAGGATATCTTAAAAATATATTGACAGATATCAGGGAGCTTAAATGGAAAGTTCTACCACAGGGGGTTATTTTTTAGTTGGCTTGAACATGAACTTGCAGTTATTCAACACTGCATGTATATCTTATGATCTATGGTCTATCACTGCAGGCTTTTTAATGAAACAAATGAAACATATCTGAATATTTTTGTAGCAGCAAAATAGATTCAGAAGACTGAGCAGCCTTGGAGAAGCTCTGCACTCTGAATGCTTTCAGGTAATTAATCATAATGCAATATCTTTCCATAAATAAACTAAAAAATAGATCAAACAAAAAAAAGTATTTTAACTTGATTTTGTGGTTGCAGTTAATTATTTTCATTATTTATTGGTTAGTTGATTATTTCTTTGATAATCATTTACTTTATAAAATAACCAGAGGCCAAGTTGACTTTGACATGTTTGCAACACTTACATCTGAACAGCACCAGGAAACAGCATGATACCCTCTTCTCTCTGCCAGCAGCTGGTCAGCTTAGCATAAAGACTGGAAACGAACCTCTAGCCTATCTGTGTTCAGGGTATTTCTAAAATGTCTAGCCTACATTTCCTCTTTTTGCACATTCAAAACCTCCTGGTTATGTTTCAGGTTAATAAATCAAATACATTATGGATCACTAACACAATAATTAAAAGATGAACTTGAAATCAAAACAAAGTAGATCTGTAATATACTAAAACTGTGCTGTTTAGTTAGTCTTTATATGTTAAATAATTAATCTTTAAAGGGGAGTATGGAGTGAGCTACAGCATTTTTTGTCTGGAATATAACTGGCTCACTCCTCATCTGAAACAACAGAAGCCTAATCAGACTTGTACTTTTCTGATGCCAAATTGCTGCTGTGCGAGGTGTTTTCAAGTAGTTTGTCATGTAGCTGGACTTACCTGGGGGGATGTAACCATGTGTGGGTGGGGTACTGATGTATGGAGCTCTGGGGATGACCGGGACTCTTGGAGGTCTGGCAGCGAGGGCCGGGAGGGTCAGCACCGAGGCTACAGGTCGCTTTGGCTACACAAACACACAGACACCCAACCAAGAACACATCAGCACTGTAACATGATGCTGTATCACTTGAGACTGATGATCAACACTTTACTCACAGGAGGATTGGGACGTTTCTTCTTGTTGGTTGTAGATTTGGAGCCAGAGAAAAGGCTGTTCAGGGCTGCTAGTGCTGCGCTGGCTTTGGCTACTTTCTTATTGGGACCCGTCCCCCGAAAAACCTGCTTGTCCACCTCCACCTGTTACAACACACAGAGATGAGTATGTCTTCTAATAAGGTTTACAACTAATGTTCCTTTAATGTTTATAACTAGGTTGAAACTTTTTAGAATCAAAGCTAAAACTAACAATTTGTTGATTCTATCTTATTTATCTTGTTTGCCTATTTAAGGCATCACACTGGACTAAGGAACTATTTCTTCCCAACCTCCATGAAATCACTGATTTAACAGTGTGTTTGTAGGACTGATGCATGAACCACTTGTACAGATTTGTTCTTAAGTGGCAAAATTCCAAAATGAATTAAGATGATATACTTCACTTCAACCAAGTGAAGAAAAATTAATATGCTGTCCACTCTGTTATCATCATCTTAGCTGCGAATTTAGAGTCATGCTGCCTCAGAGTCTGTGTGAGTCTCAGCTCAGTTTCATCATCTGTTATAACACCTCGCAGTGTAACATCAACTACTGTCGCCTGGCATATTCTCTAATCTAATAACACTGATGTCACATGAGGTGGTCAGATTTTTTTTAGCATCTGACTTCATGTTAAACTATTTCACAGTACAGCTCTGGTGACACGGCACCGACAGCTGTATTATTAATATTTTCTAACCCTTTCTTCTTGTACCATTAGTGACTCTGCTCAATTTGTCAGCTGATTTCTGACAGCACAACCTGAAGCTCTGCAGTGTGAAATTCTTTGTTACTGTGGGGACATTTTTGTGAATGAACCTTGCCCACAAATGGAGAAGAACAGGAAATGAATCTCATGAACATACACCTTTTATGAACAGCTGGCATTCATCAGGCTTAAAGGAGCGATTTACAACAAGTTTATGCAGTTGGCAGTTTAGTGAATTTGACTTCAAACACTCAAAAAAAAGTATGTGTTTTAGAACAAACCAACAAAACCAAAAACATTTTATTTTTACTCAAACGACAGATTGATCTCACAGTATAGCATTGGTTTCATGTGCAGCTGTCTTTCTGGGATTTTTTTCAGATGTGTGAAGATGTTTTGATATGCAGGAAGCAGCGAGGTGCCAAACATCAAACACGTTCCCTCTCTCATCAATTCCTAATAAGACCCTCTGAAAGGGAGACAAGAAATCCATGAAATTAAGAAGTGAGGGAGTGTGTGTGTCTGTGTGTTGTCCTACCTCTATGATGAAGCGTTTGTCGTAGCTGCTGCCGCTCTCTGATATCAGCTCGTATTTGAGGCCACGGCGTTTCTCATTCAGCTCCATCACTGGGTTTTTACCTCCTGCTGTTAGAATTGGACCTGGAGCTCTGGACTACAGACAGAGAGAGAGACACGCCATCTTACATTTGTTTTATTTCTAAATATACTTAAGTGGTTGTGTTTTCTCAAAGTAAGACATGATTTCCCAGTCCTTTCACAGCATGTAGATTATTTCAGCTGTCAACAGACAACTTTTTAGGTTTAACCTAATATTGTACGGAATGGCTGGATTTTTCCAGCAAAAACGAGGGACAAATTATGTACAAATGAGGCACAACAGGATTAGGCACCGTTTTCCCTGGTTGCTGAAATCACTCTAATTTTAGCTTCATCACTCTGGTCCCTGTTTGTTATTGTAATAACCTATGACGTAATATTATCTCTACATGAATCTCAGGAGTCTCCAGGACTCTGCAAAAGGTTGAAAAACTGTACTCAAATAAAATCTGAAACTCTGTTTTGAGGTTATGTCGTAGCAGAACAGCGACTGATTTCTCTCAAACCAAACTCAAATCTAAAGGGGACAGGTTTCAAAGTGTGGTCCCTAAACCCTGGAATATTAATCACATTAGTAGTCTGATTTTGTTTTGTATCGTTTACTATTTTTAACACTTTCAGAAATGTTGTGTCATATCATCATCTGAAGGATTAGCTTGGTGCTTGGCTTTCATTTTACTGCCAAAAGAGTATTCAGTGATTTCTACTGAAAAATGGATTCTCAAGCTGATCAAAGCCTTAGAGCGATGACAATATTACATTTTACAGGCAGCTGCATTTGTCCAAAGTGCATTCAACCTAGATGTTGTCCACATTAGCGGCATTCCTTTAAACAACTTAAATACAACAGAAGCAGCTGATTTTAGTTAAAAGATTTTCAACTTGTTTGCAGCTTGTTTTTTTGGCACATTCACACTTTAACTAGAGCATTTTGGAGAGTGGAATCTCTATCACATCACAGGTTGGTGACACTGATATTTCACAAAAGGCTGCTGTCCGTCTGTGCACCAGTCTAATCCTCATGTGCTTTTCTGTGTGTGTGTGTGTGTGTGTGTGTGTGTGTGTGTGTGTGTGTGTGTGTGTGCTCCCCACCTCCTGCGTGTCTGTGGAGGAGGTGATGGAGGTGGAGCTGGAGCTGGTGGACATCCTGTCATTCTTGCCTTCGCCATCTGACTTCTCGTCAGCGCTCAGAGAGTCTATGTCTCCGTCACCGCCAAGCACGAAGCCCAGAGCCTGCAGCGCCTGAGGAGGCAACAACACACACACACACACACACACACACACACACACATTCACATGCTAGTTTTTTACATGCTAGTTCTGCCACGCTCAGAATGGCCACCATCTTATTAGATATCTCTGAAGTCACCACATGCGGGAAATGAATCAAACTTGTATCACCTCTGACTGAGCTTTCCTTGAGCAAGGCACTCAACCACCTAACAGCTGCTGCAGTAAGGCTGCAAAGTAGCCATCAACAACAACAACAACAACAACAACACAAAGACTGGCTGTACTGGGCAGCTCTAACGTGTGAATGTGTAACTCAATGAATAAATGCGTGTGACAAAGTGTGAGCAGTCAAACTTAACAAGTTCAAAGCTTCGTCACAAAAAGAACATTCTCTCTCTCTTCACTTCAACCATTTCTTTGTGTGAGTTAATGGTCAAGTTTTTTAATCATCTAACGCCTTCGAGTACAAAGTCAGTGACAAAAAAGGGGGGAAGGGAAATGACTGATCAAGTTCTGTTTTTGACGCTTTGAGTTAAAGGAATTCCTTCCTCTGGGGAACATGAATGTACTACATTTCTTGCCAATCCAAAAACTGAGATATTTCAGCATCTCTCCACTGACCATCAGAAACCGCCTTCTGTAGAGCCGCCAGTGTGACTAAAGGTCGGTATGCAGATGAAAGGACCTGACTTTTGATTCTGCTGATCATGGACACTATTGTCCCACAATGCAATGCAAAATAAACATGGAGGAGCTCCTCCACCTTAAATAAGTTGTGAATTGTAGGATGGTATCACTTTAAGAAGAGCATGTGGCATTTATTTTGATGCAAATGTGTCTTGATTGAACAATTTGAACTCTGTTGAATACCTTGAGGGCTACTTGCAGCTTGGCAGTTCTCTTGGAATTCCCGGTGGCCTGGTAGGTGGTTCCCTGGATGTCCACAGACATGGTGAAGACTGGAGCGTGCACTGGGCCAGACTGAGACAGCAGGCGGTACTGAAGACCCGGGTGGATCTGATTCAGACGCATCAGAGCGTTCATGGGGTGGTTTGGATCCGTCATTCTCCAGTCAAGGACTAAAGAAAGAAATGGTTTTGTTGCCTTGGCATTTTTTAAAATGAAACCTTTATTATCTTCTGAGTTCATATTACATTTAGGAAAAGGTCAGCTGTCCCTAAGCGAGCAAGGCAGTTGAAACAATAAGAACATAATAAAGACATAATCTGAACAAATTCTGTCCAGTTTGCACGTGAGGAAATCTTGTCTCAAGTCGATTTTAAAGTGTTGAAGTAACAACCTTCAACACCAAAACTGAATGCAAATAAAATCAAGAACATTTGAAAAAGTCGTTTTGAAGTCATGAAAATAGCTAACTGTTTGGAGTAAGTTAGAGAAATCACTCCAGTTTGATGGTGCTTTAAACTAAAAAGCACATCTCCCAAATTCTTTACAGATTCTCTGCTAATTAAAACATATTGAGTATAAAACAACTGTAGGGTAGAGTCCTTTAAAACAAACAGGTTTTAATGTTGCACATTTTCCGAGTGTTCAAAGCGAAGAAAACAAAGACACTTATAACCTGAATAATACATGCTGAGCTCTTGTGCACAGACTCCTTCAAAGGTCAATCTCCAATGATAACATAAGAGTAATAAGCAATAAGACAGATGGCTCAGGAGGTCTCCGAAGTCGTTTGATTGGCTGAGTGCTCTTCACTGTTAATAACCAGCTGATGAGACTGAGATGACTGACACTGCCCTTGGTGTTACAATGATGACCCAGTCCCAGTCAGAGACCCTTCACACCTCCACACTGACAAGAGATGAGGAGAGCTCTCGGCCTCCCCAGAGCTCCCCAGCAGTAATATCTCGCAGATGAATTGAAAATGAAACCGTGACACTTGGTGACATCTATTATAACAAAGCTGCTGACTCCTTAATAAGATGCTTTTTTCCCTCCTGCTTCCAACTTTGTCAAATGTGCTTTTAAGAGACAAAAGATTACTTTCAATTTGTTCAGTCTATAAACACGCTGGAATAACAACAATACAAACTGAGTCAAAATGAGTCCTGGTGTTGCAGACAGTCATAACCTTCAACAATACTGTATTATGCAGAACTACCACTCACATAATGCACTTGATTTCTGCTTTCAGAGATGCTTTTTCTGGTGGAACTCTTAAAGTCATAAGGGTCAGAGGGGATTCAAAGTTAATGGGCATCAGATTCCATTGTTCTTTCTGAAGGTAACTTGTTTTTGCGACTGTATGAGACTGTTTTTACAAAACAGTAAAAAGAGAGCAGAGTTAAAATATAGTATAGTATTGTACTATTAATTAATAGTAATGTCAGTAATCTGCAAACAACATATTCATATGTATAACCATAACAGCATTTGCAGTTTTATACTGAAAGAAACATGTTACTTGTCCTGAAGTGTACGTACAGTTTCTGTAAGGAGGGGATTTTCACAAGAGCGATTCTTATTTATTTGGAAGGGATACCCTTCAAGTTTTTTGACAGCATCTGGCTCTTGTCACTGTTAAAAAACCAACAATTGCGTCTCAAGCGATGTGCGTGTTTGTGTGTGTTTCTGGCTGTCTCGTATTTGGAAAACCTATAAAAACAAAAGAAAAAATGACTGTGACCCTCTGTTTCACAGTTCCATCTCAAAGCAGGAACAACATTATTCCTCTATCACTTTGACATGTTTACAACTGAGCGATTGTGCTCCTGTGGGTCAGCAAACAAGTCATGGAAGGCAAAGACGCACTGGTTGCCATTCACTATGATACACTACACAGTATAAAACCAGTGATTGTTGTGTTAGATGTCCATTTTTCACTGTCAACACGCTAGATCTGTCAGACCCAGCTGTTATGGGGCTAATATCATGGAGACTGGTATAAAGGTGAAAAATAATTAAGAGCTTTTTCTTTGGAAATCTTTGAAAGCTTCAGTTACTGATTTTCAACAATGACAGACTTGATGATATTGGGTTAGGCTATTATTCAGTGTTATCATTTATCATCACTCTGTATAAAAGCATTATGTAAAAAATCTTGTTATGTTTAACAAAATGTTCTGTTTTTCTTTTCTGTTTGAGCAACTGAACAAAAGTCTTTCATGTAGTTTGAGAATATACGAACTACCATCTTGTCACTGAGAGAATATTTCATGTTAGTGAAGCGTACAGCAGCTTTTGTCCTGCAGTCACTGTGTGTAATGACAGTGAGCTCCTGACAGGCACTTAAGACTGAAGGGTGGTTCAGGATGAATATGGATGGAGATGCTGTGTAACAAGATGAATTTGAAGGTGCTGACGGACAGGTGCTGGGAGGAAGAGGGGGAGGTGTTAATGCACCGTGTGTGGTGAGTGTGCATGTCCGTACACTGATGTGTGTGTGAGTGTGCGCGCGCATGGTGGGAGTCAGCAAGATAATTACGTGGCAGCAGCCTGCAGTATTAATCCCTCTCTATCTCTGCCTTCCATCGCCTCCTTTGAACTGGAAGCAGATGAGAGTTGCCGAGGACGATCGTCCCAGTGAGGGCTGATTTAATTACTATGACGCAGACAGACAGGACGGAGAGACTCCGAGGGACAGTGAGAGTGAGTGAGCTCCGGAGAGAGACTACAGAAGATGGAGGCTGTAGTCGTCAGTCTGGTCACAAGTGAATTTCTTTGCGGTTGGAACGTCAGCTGACCTCGATCTGACCCAACTAAGAGGTGTACTCTGCAAGTGAGAGCTACACAGCTCCCGCAGTGCTTGAAATCACTGATAGTAGCCGTGCCTCAACCAGACCTAATCTACATTTATAGACATTGTTTGGAAACAGTGACAAAGTGAAAGTTGTTGTCTGTACAAAAAACGTGACAACGAGATAAGAGAAGCAAAATACATCAGCAAAACAGAGCAGGCAGGGGTCTGTGCACAATGCTGTAGATGTCATGTCTCACGTTGACAGCTCCGGGTGACGACGTGTCGGCCGGGAATTATGACAAAATTAATAGAGCAGAGATGAGAAATAAGATTCAACGCACTGCCACAGAACAGAGTCAGCACTGATGCAACAGCGATGCACCTCACAGAGAGCGGGTGCTGACTGATAACTAACCTTGAACTTTGCTAATGGTTAATAAAGAAATTAAAGGGCACGGAGCACCTTAAGGGTCATGGTGGGAATAACTTTTCAAAAGAACTTCTTTACAGAAAGGATCTGCAGATACTACAGAAAGAAGAGATGATGTGACCCTTGGGATGATGCATTTATTGTTCATTAAGGCTTTCAAAAGGCCAAGCTCAGACAGGATACAGACACTGGCTGAGAGTATAGCTGCCGCTGCTCTGTCTGGACCTGCAGAGTGGAGCTGGAGATGGTTAATTCTCCGACCACTGTCGCATTTGTGGTTGCATCTTTAATGCTTCTGATATGGCTGGTGTTGCACTACTGTAATTATTCCTTTCTCCTAACATTAACAAAGAAAGCATCATTAATTGTCTACTTCATAATACAGTGTTATAATAAAGCTCAGCCTTTTTTATGGAGGCAAGGAAAAACATTTTAATTCTTATGCAAAACCAGTTAAGAAAACAAGTTCTCACTGGGACTCTTCGGAAGCTCACTAGAAGTACAGTGACTGTCTGCAGGTATGCATTAAACACTCACATTTAGGAAAGCAATGATGGAAAAGCCTCAAATAAGGGAAATCACGTCTTTATCAAAGTATTCCTCTGATTCTTGTAGACCAATAATGAGGCATGTTAGTTGTTTTTCTTACACACACAACTGGTCAGCATGCAGGGCTGCAGAAGTAGCAAAAAACACCTGAGTGTGAACTATAGAGGTGAAACTGGGAAGTATCTCTAACGCATCTCCCCCGATTCTGTTGATAATCAGCGGATGATGACTGAACTCTCAGGGCACTCAGTGAGGCAGAGGTACTGATTGTGAGGATAAAAGATGCCTACGTGGGCAGAATGGAAGTGAAATGTAATGTTTTTTTGACATTAAGTGACGTGCCATCAATGTTTCAACATCAATAACTGTACTTCAGTGTGCCAAATAAAACATAGTGCTGCTGAAATGCTGCTGAAGCAACCCCTTAAGTGACTAAAATAAGTGCAGATCGTTCTTTTTCATCTTTTTAGCTGCAAATTCCCGAGTTCAAAGGGTAGAAACATCACCGGTTAACCTTCAGTATTAGAACAACACGCCTGCACCTTGTCGATGATTAAATATAAAAATTAACAAATCTAACACCATTACTTTTACATTGCATTATATTTCTTATATATTAAATATATTAAAATTCATTATTGCTTATATCCTATTTTTACAGTATTTTTATATAATTGTATGCTACATCATGTATTCTCTTCCAATTGCATGATGTATACTGCTACTAAGTGTTCTTCATACAATATACTTCACATATATTTTGTAAACATGATACATTTAAAAATATTATTAAAATTCAGCAGAGTAGATGATATAATAACTAAATTCCTCTTGTTTGCAAAACACAAGTATGAACTAGTCTTGTCTCCGTATATTGTAATGTATATATTGTATTGCTTTTCTTTTAATGTGGCCTCTTTCATTTCTTTAACTTATCTCTTAATTTCACTCAAATAGTTCTTTATCTGTATCATACTGCCAAAGAAAGTCTTATCATCTGACATTGCTGTTTCTCCTCCAATATATTTCTTGATATTGACAAGAATCAAAGTGGATCGGGATAAACCTCTCCGTTGTGAACTTCATTAACATGAAGTCTTTAACACACAGACCTTTTCTAACCGGGAGCAGATTACTTCCTGATAACTTCACTGAATGCTTCTTTCGGCTCCAGCAGCTTCCTTCCCTCCTTTTTTCTCTCACTCGCAGCTATTTGGAAATCTGATAGCTTCACACATTTTCTGCTTCGAGGAAACGTTTCACTTAAAAGCCACCGCCACAACTGGCCCTTGAAGAATTGTAACTTCTTTTTTAACGTATTTCATGCAGCTAGCTGGGTGATACATTGAATGATGTCACTATGAGACATGATGGAGGCTGAGATGATTCAATGCCCTAAATGGGATTCCTGTTAGGATCTTGTGAAGATATCAGACGTTACTGTAGAATCTGAAATGCAAGCCTACAATGGATCGCATTAAGGCAGGGTCAGGAAACTTTCTCTCCTTTGCTACAGAGACTGGAGTGAATACCATCTGACAGCAGGATGTCATTTTTTAGCCTGACAGCCTGTTTTGATCCTTCTCAAACAGGGTGTCCTGATTTCTAAGATAAGCTCAGCCTCACTGCTCACTTCTTTCAGCTCCATTGACTCACTTTTCCACTTTTTACACAGTCTGTCAGAAAGCACCTTGTGTACAGCCGACTGTTGTTTACAGCTGTCCAACACACACACACACGCAGTGAACATCACAGCCTTTTGTCTTTGTCATTAGCTACATCTGAGCGACAAACACCAGAATCAATATCCACTTATCTGCTGTTAAGAGACAAACAATCCTTTCTACTGGGGAGTCGGCCACCACATGCTGTGTGTTTGACCAATACAGCGTTTCAATATTGGCCTGACACCTTATATCGGTGCTTACACGGAATACCTTTCCATCTGCATTCTAAATAATTCACAGAATTCACATATTTTCACGGTGGGGATTTATCTTTAAACAGCATTCAGAGCATCGCTAACTGTTCATACTGACAGGCTGGACTGAGCTAACTCAGTGTCAGCCCAGCCCATAATTACAATCATCTTTACTGATTTTATAGTTGTGATATAATTCAGCATTAGTGGGAATTTTGCATCACAATTATTCTTTTTCACCCCCCACAAAATAAATACAAACTAAATCATGATGCTGTGACATTTGTACTTCAAAAATTATATTTCCATGCAGATTCCTCTCCTTCTTTACAACATACATGATTAAATGCTGGTGCCAACAGGGTCAACTCTGGAGGGGTAGTTTTGAAAACTAACCATATCTCTTGCTTGTAAAGACATCTTTCATAACTGTAATTCCCCTGAGTTGCTGTTACTTTGATTTACACATTTTGGGCCCTTTCCTCCTGGACCAGTCTTGGCCTGAGGACCAACATTACACTGTATCCACCCAGTCCCTTCATTTATTTTACTGTGTCAGCACACTCTGCCATTAAAATCCAGTATTGTTGGGAAAAACGTTTTGCCACAACTCACTCCATGTGTTGCCTTACTGCAAAGGAAAAGGACTACATCTAAATAAATCTTGCTGACGTGACATTACTACCAGCTTTCTGAGAGGCACAATCTGAGGCTACGCTGGCTTCTATTTAACGTTAGGTGTGGCGCCATTTCTTTTCAGTGAAACTAATGTACTGCTCATAAACAATGTACACTATTTAGGTTTTGGCATCAATCGATTTGGCATCAATCTGCAAACATTTCTCTATCATCAGAGATTTCCATCCTAGAAAGGCAGCTCCAATGTATATTCTTGTTTAATGCCGTCGCACACAGTGGGTGTCTTTCATGCTGAACTTTTTTGTGACTTTTCAGACAGAGATTCTGCAATATCGCTGCAATAGAAGCTCCACCCTACTCTACCTTTGTTTGTTTACACTGAACCAGTGTCCGATTCCCCACTGACAGTCGCTCGTGGAGAGGGATGCTGTTTTCTGGGGGGCAGCTCACAGAAAACTCGGTCAGGAGGGCTAAGAGTCACACTTCCGTCAGACAGACTCTCTGTCCTACGGAAGTAGGACAGACAGGATGACAACAACTTTTCCAAGTATAAATTCTGTATTTTCTTCCTGATCTAAGTTGCCACCCCCTTCTACCACATTACTGTTGTTAGGTCATGCAACTTTGCTTTGTGGGTTGAAGTTTGGGACATTTCTGTTCTATTTCATACGTGAATTAACTGTTTAGTTATTAGACTATGAACGCGATTAAACCATCTTCTCATGTTCTGCGCTGCCGGCTTGCCCTTATACACAGACATCGTCTTTCCTCTGATGCAGCTCTGTCGCTACCTCTACAGTTAACTTCACAAGAGCAATCAAAAAAAATTTGTATCTGCTTCACCATGAGTTGAACTGAGTGATCACTGTGAAATAACAATAATCTAGACTCAACACTGTCATGTCAATAGTCATAAATGAATTATGGTTCTGCTGTGTCTGCACTCTGATCCAACACCCCTAAAAATATACGGCTGCCTTTGATTTTCTGTATTCTAACACCTTCACTACTTCTCTGCAGTGTTTCATAGGTGAGAGGAAGAGGATTCAGATCATCGGAGCAAACTGTGATTCTTTGAAACAAGCGAGTCGATGGTCAAAGTCACCTTTCATCCTTTTGATGAAGTCTCTGTCATCTGACCCAACGTCCTCCCGGAGCCTCTTCTGACAGCCGCCTGCAGAGCGGAAACAAACAAAGTGATCACCTGAAACATCACACAGACCGAGAGAGAGGACACGCAGGTCATCCAAACATATCATTATCTATATTCAGACTGTATCTAAACATAGGAGTTATAAGAGCTGCTTTTACAAGCAGATAAGTGGAACATAGTGAGGAGATAAAAAAATTGGAACAGACACACGTGGATACACTCAGATGAAAACATAAATTATGCACATAAATAACCAGAATAAATCGCATGCGCACAAACACACACACACACACACACACACACACACACACACACACAAATGAACACACACCTTCTAACAGCCTTGGTGAGGGCTTGCTGGTGGGGAGAGGATCCATATTCAAGACCTTGTAAAGCTGTCCAAAGGCCAGGAGCCGTAACGCATGCTAAAAAACACACACAAGACAGAATAAGGGCACATCACTATATTGATAAAACAACAGAAATCTGCACTCAGAATGGAGAACTGGCAACAACTATACAATTTATTCTCCGATCAATGCGCTTTAATTATCAAAGAAACTTGTGCGTGTGCATGGCATTTGTGTAAACCAACTAATTCTGTTGGGAGAAACTTCATGCATTATAGAGGCGAGGAATAAACACTCAGAAGACACAAACAAAGGAGGAAAAGTATTCCCAGACTGGCGGGATGGCAAAAAGAGACAGAGAGAGAGAGAGAGAGAGAGAGAGAGAGAGAGAGAGAGAGAGAGAGAGAGAGAGAGAGAGGGAGAGAGAGAGAGAGAGAGGGGAAAAGATGCATTTGAGGATGTCTTCATATTTTTCAGTGCTGAGCCCACATTTTTTGCCTGGGGGAAGACTTTGTTGTTCCATGTGCTGTAGCTGTAGCAGTAGCAGTGGCAGCAGTAGTAGCGTTAGCTGCAGCGGTATAGTAATAGTAGCAGTGTTGGTGTGGGTGTGAACGGGGAAGAGTGTTCCCACGCTCATTAGGTGGCTAATTAGGCTGCCAGTTCGTCAAGCCTCCACAGCACTGAGGGGCTGCTTATCTGAGGTCAGAGTCCGGACTTCTGCGGCCATTCAGCTATTTATAGTGCTGACGTGAGCTTGGGGCTTCTCTGGGTGGCCGAGGACTCGCTTTAAATAACCCTCCTTCAATCAGTGCAACATGGGGGAGTTTTTCTCGTCCAATTTCCTGAAAAAAATGCTGACTTTGGTGCAGTGGGCGGTGTGGAAGCATACCCCAGTGGGCTGTTTCACAGTCTCACAAGTCGCACGGCTGGGGCTGATTTTCTTTCTGTTCTTGCAGCTAATGATTATGCTCAGTTAGGTAAGCGTCTGCGGCTGGTTTTATAGCAGGAAGACAGGGAGGGAAGTTTTACAATGATCTGAGGGGAAGATGTTAAGAAAACATCCATAAAGCAGCAGCTCAAACGAAACACTCATGTACATTGAGTAAAAAGTCTAAAATCCGAACCCATCTGAGGTTTTTACAGCATCAATCCATCCTTCGGGGAGAAACTCCGCTTCTAAAATACACTTTGATAGTTTGGACTCTAATGATCCCTTAAAAAACTTAAAAATCCCCAACTTGGCTTTAAATTTCAAATCATAAGAACCCTGAATGTTTCCCACAGAGTGAACATGTGTTTTAAAAAGTTTCTCTGTTATTTATAAAGTTCGAGCAGTTTTTATGTTTTCATTTCATTGGAGACCAGATCCAATTTAGAGAGACAGAAACCTGGAAACCTGGGCGGCTGTGGTTCAGAGGTGAGAGACAACAGCCAGTTAATAGAAGCTTTTGACGTTCACAGTCCTGGAGCAGACAGGATAATGTTGATGGAAAATGCTTCCGTCGTCCTTAAAAGCTACTGGCAATGTGCCATTGAGCAAGGCATTAAAACTTTAAATGCTTTTTTTTTTCAGACACTCTTGGGCAGAACAAGGGGTTACATGAACAGCCTTGACAGTGTATTGGTGAGAACAGCAACCAATCTCACAAGGTCTCCATCAAGGAGCCTGAAACGAAGGTCTTGTTCATGTTTCCAGCAAATAGCCGAACATTTGATGGCTCAAGCCTGGCAAAATCTGAGAGATCTGCTGATTGTCTTGTCTTTCATTACGAGATAAACGGAACTACACATTTAAAGACATCTCTTTGGTCTCTATGCAACTGTGACAGCTATTTTTCACGATTTTTTTAAAACTTTTTCAAGCATTAATGATTTACTGATTACATGAAGCCCCTCCCACTCTCTTACAGGTTGTCCTGGCCGACCACAGAAGCGGGATAGCTTTAATAAAAAACTCTTGATTTTAAACAGCTAAGAGTAGCTACAGTACTAGTAATGTATTTATTTCCGGCTATGTAAAGTTAGTAACTGTTATATATCCATGGTGAAACAAGTAAACAATATGATTGTTTTATCATCAGACTACTGAGCAGCTTCTCACCTCAGACTGTGACACCACTGAATTCAGTCCAAGCACTCGACCACATCAAAAAGTTTTGATTTTACGACTTATTCAACCTGGATAAATCTGAGTCTGACCCTGTGACTTTCAACAAGATTTATTGTATAGAAACAGTTAATCTTCTCACTGATGATGACAAAGGGATCAGTATTAAATTAAGAGTATGATTGTAATTGGCAAAAATCTGCAGATAAAATGAAAAAATTTAAACAAGTCATTGAAAGTGTAGAAACATTGTATCATGTCAAACACTGTTGCTATATAATCTTATAGAATTAAGAAAAGCCAGAGGCAGCAGTAGAAGTGGCTGATGGGTAAAGTGAGCTGACCTGTGCGCTGTCGGTGATGGCGTCAGCCTGCTGTGCACTGAGGTCAGACAGGACATCTGTAGGTTCCCTCTCACAGGGGTCATGAACTCCTGGACCTCCTGTAAAGAGAAACAAGGTCAGTGTTTTCACACCGTCTTATGACTCTAAACTTCCAAAGACAGGAAAACAAACTCGGAAATGATTTACCGACTACTATTGTGTACAACATGAATGCAGCGGTGACTCATCAATGATTCAGAAGCATTCAGAGAACTACTTGCCATTGTAATGCTGAAGGAAACCATTAACAACATTTAAAAAATCCAATCACATCATCACAAAGGCTAACTGGCTGCTCTGCAATGATCGAATGTAGAAGCTGCAGGGTTCCCAGATCAAGGCTTGAAAAAAGAGAAAACGTTGGAGGAAAATTAAATATAAATATAAGAACATTTTTCTATTTATTTGAGTTGGATTGGAAACATTTTTCACACGGACTGCTGTAGAAAAAAGAAAATCTCAGAGGATTTAATCCAACACCAACTTTAACCAGCAAAAGTTAAATTAAACCATTATTCATGTTGCTGTGAGTTCACTGGGATTCGCTCAAGGAGCCCTGAGGGAATCAGCACCCCAATTTGGAGACCATTAATGCACTGTAGAGTACTATATGACTGAGTGCAGGTGATACTACTTTGTATCATTGTTGACACTCCACACTCTGCTATCCACGGCACGAATCCACTCTGTGTGTGAAGAGGTTGCAGCCAAACACTGAGGTTATTCTCAAACACATTCATTAAAGATTATTCTAAATGTTTCTCCAGAGAATAAAAGTGCTGTTTCTCTGCCTGTTGGCTCCTTAGTTTATTTGCCTGCTACCTTAAACCTTGTTTTTAATCCCTGGGCTGATTGCTTTCCTCTAAATGCTTTTTATTTGTACTCAGGATACATGAGCAGTGCAGAGAGAAAGTGGAACGGAGTCGCCTGGTGTCACCCTTAATTGTGACAAGGTTAAATATATGAGATGTTGAGTAATGATTTAGCAGCAAACAGCTATTTGCTCTGTGAAGAAATAGTGGAGTAATGGCGTTCTGAAGAGAGAATAATTCCACAGAAAATGTGTGGTATTAAAACTAAACAGAATACTAAAATATGTTTTTAAAATATTTGATTAAATGATTATGAAATTAAATTATGTGTGCATTTGTTTGTTTCTGAGATGCCAGTGCTCTAGTGTGATATCTCCAAAATGTAAATGACACCTTCACCTTTAAGACATCAGCAGTGACTAACTAAGAGTCCTGGATGTTTTCAATTTCACTGTCAAAATGTAATTTAATTCTGCTGCTCTCTGCGCAGAGAGTGATTACTGGATTTATTCACTATGTCTGACTCTCAACCACTGATGGCTCACATATATTAATTTCTGGCAGAAAGCGTTTTAGCATTTACAAGATTAGGACTGTTGAATATATGGAAGAGAGGGCACAGCGTATGCTGCCTACATGAGAACCCTGTTCATCTGCCACAATAATATATCAACGACTGACTTTCCCCATGAGTCAATATTCTGTCACCATACAAACAATCCTCTGATTTTACTTTTTAATGCTTATGACGCATTTTTACCTCATGAGCCCTTGTTAGTAGAGAATACTTCAAAATACATAATTTCCATCCGCTACCATTTAAATAATTCAAACTAAACCAAGCTCTTGTCTGTCTTCAGCGAACATCCAGAATCCACAATGTCTATAACTTTGCAAGATGCTCTTTTCCAGCACCTAAAAATAAGATTCCTTTCATAATCCCACATGACTAGAGAATTGGCACCATCTGCTTATTCACAATGTCAATTTTTTCTGCCTGTATTCAAGCAGGACGGGTTTCTTGGAACTTGCTGATCACTTCACACAGTCAAACATTTATACGTGGAAGCTGCTCTGTACAACCACCGTCTGATCTGTTGGCCGCAGCGCAGCTAAACTGTAGTGGTTGGGGTTAAGGGCATTGTTTAAGGGCACCTCAGTGGTGGTAATTAGAGAAGGGCAAGTGCTGCCTTTCACCTTGCCCACCCTCTTTTATCCTGCCAGTCTGGGGGATTGAATGAGAGTGTCATAAGATCACTTTGCAGATTTTCTCAAAATGTTGCTTCATTAAATACACTCAGTTAAGGACCCTTAATAAAATACCCTGATAATCGAATAACACCTACCCTTGGTCTCAGTGACTTCAACAGAGAACTTAGAATGCCCTCCACTGAGTCCTACAGCTCTGTCTCCTCAGCAGTTCCTTGAGTCTTCAACCTACCCAACATTATTTCTAGTCAAGGCCAGAGGTTTACATGTCGATAAAAGACTCTTCTCGATTCCTCTGATTATTTTGTAGAACCTCTTTATGATCTTCTGTGCAAATCTGGATGCTGGATTTCTCTTTATCAGACAACTTGAAGATTTCTACTGAAGACCACCTATTTAAATTGTTGTATAAATTCTATAAATGTATGTGCTACCTCTAGATCTCACTTGGGTTCATAAGCAACGTTAAACCTGGACAATCTGTAGCCTGTTAATTAAAAGAGAACTATATAACTAAAAGACTATATTCATGCAACAAACATAGCTTGCTGTGAAAGACTGATCCCTGACCTGGCAAGAGAATCCCTGAGGCGATGCACTCCATGACGCGACGCAGGGCCTCACCTGGACCCAGCGGCCGGTTACAGGTGGCTATGGCCTTTTCACAGAGGAGTTCCAGAGGCTGCAGAGGGCAGATAGAGAGAGGACACTCAACACAGCATAAACTAAGATTTTGGGTCTTTGTGTTTATCCCTTACAGGACAAGAAATCTTGATGCCACAGTACAACAAGCGATTTTGATTCAGTCACCTACCCATCCTTTGAGAGGCTGCCACACAGGCAGTCTGTTGCACATGTCTCTGAAAATCCTCAAGATGACGACGCAGGACTTGAGATCTGTGACTCTGGCCTGAAGGGACAAAAAGACGAAACGGAGTGATGGCATGAAAAGAATTTCAATAAGACAGCTCCAACAATATGCATCCATGATGTTTTCCAGGCACTGAGCTATGGGGTCTTTACCCCGTGAGGAGGCATACTCACAACCCCTGAAATGTCAATATGCTGTATAACGACAAGGAAAGCCCTCGAGTAAACACCAAGACCTGCAATGTGAGGGTCACATCACTCGTGCTACAGAGCTAATCTGCATATTTACCAGTGAGTGTGAGCTGTAATCATATATTAGTTATGAGCTTGAAAATGTTTTTTAAATTGTTTTTATTTAGAAACAATAGATAATTTCATTCACAACAGATGGTTTCTCAAGAGCAGAAGTTGATTGCTGGGCAACAGAAACTAACAAAAGAATAAAAGGCAAATCCTGTGATTATACAGTGTGATACAAATACAGTGTTCAATCTGATTAAGTAGAACACTTGCATGGATATTAATGGAAATAATACAGTAGCATATCCTATTTTAGAGGGATGTTTACTTTCTGCAAGACCATATTTAGTTCATTTCATCAATTTTACATTTGAGCATTTTTGAAAGTCCATTAAATTTAATCATGCTCATATAATCTGTCCGGCATTTGATTTAACAAAAAGTCAAATAGTTTTTTCAGGACATTTGATATCTTGTAAGAATTGAATATGTGGCGTACGGCACAGAATGAAAAGCATATATGAATGCCCCTCTTCTCCCCTTTGTTAGGATCCTTTCCCCTGTATTCAACAGTGAAACCTTTTTTTCAAAAACACCTCAGGCCTTTATGCATTGCCTCAAAGTGGTGAAAATAGTCATTTCTACAGCTGTATTGTATGGATGACCTCATGTGAAAAATGTTTCACTGAACACAACTCTACATGTTGTCAGACGAATATAAAGGTAACAATACAATCTGTGGAAATCGCTGGTAAACAAGGTGCACTGAATTTTAAAGGTTATTATTCTCTATTTTCAGGTTCTTAATTGCTGTATATTTAAGGTGTACTTTAAATTCTTTAAATGCTTTAATGTTTAAAAAATACTTCATTTTTAACACACTGTCTATTACTTCCTCATCTCTATTCTTTGTCTAAACGCTTTGCTTTAATACCTGTCTCTCTAAGAAAACGGCAAAAGCCCAGAGTGCTCTGATTGGTCAACTCTCACAGGCCTGAGTAGGCATCAACTACCATATTTCTGCCGGTGTAGTGGCAACCACAGCCATGCTAGGGGCAATGCTGAGGGCTGTGAAGGAAGAGTCTTGACATAACTAGCCATAACAGAAGTCCTGTCGGCTTGTTTAAAGGCAGTTTCTGAGCTGTCTGCATCTCTGGATTGAGCGTTTTGATGATTTCACAGTATTTACATAGCACATAAACCTGCTTTATAATAAAAATAGACTATGGAAATCTCACTTACTACAATATGGGACCTTTAACAAACTTTCACTCAAGATTCTACCAAAGTAAAGGAGAAGTGCTTGAAGACTGAGAGGAGAATAGAAATTATGCTGGAGATTACTGACACTTCAATTAGAGCAGGGTGACCGTTTACAACGATGAAGTTCGTCATTTTATTCAGGTGCTTTCAGTTAAACCTTCCAGACATGGTGGATGGTGGATGAGTCCAACGTCACTAATTGTATCTGCAGTTATTACAGATCATTTGAGGTCCGCGGGTGGTATTAGCCCTGGCAAGTATGATAAAACTAAATCCTCCTTGTACTGCTTCACCTTCAGTCCACAGCAGGGACTTCACTCTGATTTCACTTGGCATTCAGCTCTCTTTCCCTGAGGGAAGCTGCTCAATGCTTCACCTGACCTTGACTCTCGTCTTCCTGCTGCCTACTCAGTAGTAGAAGAACTCCCACTTTGGTCAGAATAGCAGAGTTGCAGCTCATCTGAAACTTAATTTGGTGAAGAATCTCTTCATGACCTTAATAGCGAAATCTCACTCTGTCATATTCGTCCTCTTTTAACATTGAGAAAATAGCATTTCTGCTGTTTCCATGCCGTCTTTTCTTTCCCCAATTTTTAAGTTTAAATCTTATTTTTTACAATTCCCTATAATTACAAAAACACTCATACTTCACACTATCATGCAGTTTTATTTGTCGGAAAGGGGGCTGCTCTTTTAGGGAGCTCTATGAGAAGCCGATCAGACATCAGACACCGCAGCCCTCCCACACTTTAATAAACAACCATGAACATGAAGTCTTTGTTGAATCAAAAGAAATAAGACTCAGCACAAAAGAAGGTTTGCAATGGACAAATGGTGCTGGTATGAGTGTATCAGCAAGAAACACAATTAGGGATCAACCTATATGGTTTATCAGGGCCAATACCAATAAGGATTATTAGTTATCAAGGAGACTGATATACAGTATTCAGAAACAGAAACTAAACATTTGCAGTAAAAATGTCAAAATGTAGAAATAACCAGTGACTGAATGTAACTAATCACAGTATATGCAAGCACTGTACCTACTCTAAAATTTAGGTATCTATTAAGGTACTTATGTATTTCAGTTTTCAGCTACTTTACACTTCCACTCTTCTACATTAATTTGATCATTTTAGTTACTAGTTACTTCACAGTATCAGATTGTTAATTGTTGATGGGCTGTTACTTTTGATGCTTATCAATCACATAGTGTTTTGAGCAAGACATTGTGTGAGACCGCAGAGTGGTAACTACAGACTAGTGTTGTCAAAAATATCAATAAAGATCAATATTGAATGTTTATAACTGTTTCAATACTAATTTACACACACCAGCTGTGCTTTCTCGCTCTCCCTTGTTGCCACTAGTGAATTGACACACACACCATGTCCACATAGGACTGTCTGCTCCCATTCTGTCGTAGGGATGTCCCGATCAGGTTTTTTTGCCCCCCGAGTCCGAGTCATTTGATTTTGAGTATCCGCCGATACCGAGTCCTGATCCGATACTTCTATAATACATAAAAAAAATGAAGAAGAGCAAAGAAACAGATCCAGGATGTCCCTTATTCTTTATTTTATTCACCTTATTTTATCATTTAACACTTATCATAGGTGCTATTGGCAAAGGACAAAAAAGCAGGAAAATATATAATATTGATAATATAAATTACATTTATTTTGTCCCGTTGTTGGCTTCAGCTAAGAAAGAAATAGTTCGCCCCACACGTCCAACCTCTTGAGCATTAGAGAACCTTTTTACCATTATTTTCTTTATTATTATAGATTTTTTCATGGAAACAGAATCTATTTCAGAAGTCGGTGGGCCACGTGACATGGAAGCTATTGAGAAAAAAATCATAATTTCTGCATATTAGTATTCAAATAATATAGAGGAAGCACTAATATACAATAAAAAGAGCTGTGTCTCATTCATCTAGTTTAGTAATACAAACTGCTGCTGAAGTGGAGTCACTGGGTTACATGACATGGAAGATATAAAAAACACTGCAATTATTTTGTATCAATAAGTAATTTAATGATAGTCCCTAAATCAGTCTCCAGCGATTCAGCGCGAGGCTCTGGGAGGTGAGCTGACCGTCCTCCTGCTGCTAACACTGGGTGAACCTCAGTAAAGTGGCTGGAGCTGAGTGAATATCCGCCGAATATCCCGCAGCAGAATGCATATAGGAGAAACACTGACACATCAGATAACCTTCCGCAACGACTGCAGGCTCTTTGGTGGAGCTCTGCTTTGAATGAAGTTCCGTCGTGACAAACAAATGGACTACTTGCGGAGTGACATGAAGACATGAATCAGAGGCACAAAAAACGTTGACAGCAGTGGCCGGTCATTATGTCTACCAATACCTGACCCTTGCCTTGTGCACACACATTTTTCCCATTTGTTTTGAACAATTATAGTATATATATTATATATATATATATATATATATATATATATATATCCGATCCCTGATCGGGATGTAATGTCCGATTCCGATCAAGTCTGAAACCATGTGATTGGCCCCGATTTCCAATAACGTGATCGGATCAGGACATCCCTAGTCAGAAGTAATTGATCTTACACAACACACAAACTGTGATATATTTATTTTTTATTAAATGGTAAATTTATATTTGTCACGGTATTGTATCAATGTTAGAAATTCCAGTATTGTGGCAAAACTACTAAATACAGAGAAAAGACACTACATCAAGACTAAGGCAGATAATTGGCCTATCCCTAGTTAGAAGTGTCAGGTTATAATGTCCTTGCTGTATTTGTATGAATTTGATTGAATGTAACTCTCCACACAGCTGTGAACAAGCAAATCATTGTGAAACATACATGAAACAGCTGCTGCTGATCAGCTGACAGAAAATCAGCTTCCCTGTATAAACTCAGGTGATTAAATTTGTGTCCTTTTTATATGAGTGAAAAACAGAATCTGGGTGGCTCTATGTCTCCATTAAAACATATTTGCTGTTAAATATTAACTACTCAAATCTACTTTTCAGTGACAGGGTTGAATATTCAGAGTAACAGTAACAGAGTGTAAAGACACAGAATGATTGTGTCATCAGCACAGCTGTTCTCACCTGGAACCATTTGGCGTGTCGGAGCGAAGCCAGGGCAGCCTGGCACTTCTGCCTGTCCAGGACATCCTCATCCTCCTCTTTCTCCTCCTTCTCCTGCCTCTCCCTGTTGTCTTCCTGATCGCCCTCCTCTGGAGAGAGGGACAGGATGAGACAGGACAGACTGAGTGTGACCATGCTGACCTCCCACAATGGCACACAGACACACAGGCAGCAGGGTCGGACGGCTAATTATTAGGCAAACCCACTGATCTGACCGAATGAGCTAGGAGGGGGGAAATTTGAGAGATTCTGTGATTTTCTGGGAGAAGGGGGTTTCTCATGCACAAGGCAGGATTTTTCATAACATTGACAGAAGGAACCGGAGTAGACGTGCGCGCATGCGTCTTGCTGCCCGGCCGGAGTCTCACTCTAGATGCAGATCAGTGGCTAAAGGCGATGGAACACGCCAGATTAGTGTGTCATCTATTACGGCGCAGGACGAAAATGAGAGCATGGCAACGACTCAGGACCAAAAGCCAGATTAAAGATTAAAATAACACTTTGGAACAAGGAAACACTTGGCAGATTGTGAAATACTGGCTCAGGAATGCCTGAGATTGGGGAAAGTCAGGAACAGTGCAGACATATAAGCTATTCTACTTGAAAAGAAAAAAAAAGTCATCCTGGTTTAAAAGGCAGCTTGCTCTGCAGTTTTCTTGAGCGCCATGCTAGTATTTTCACTCTTGCGGGTCGGTCAGATGTTTATGTTTGACTGAAACAGTCTCTCTACACCAGGTTCCTGTGAGGAGCACTCCTGCCATGACTGGAGGCCGAGCCATGGGAGAACGACAGCAGAAGAAGAGTGACAGCAGATGACAACAACAACATAAACATCTGAGAGTGAGAACGCCACCCTGGAAAGAAAGTGAAGGCTGTTTGTTCTCGGGAGCAGCTAAGGGGTGCCCACTGTGGGACAGTCAAGCAGACGAACAAAAGGGGGAACAGACTGCAGACCACACTGCAGAGCTCAGGAGTGACGGCTCACAGGTTATCAATGATCTTATCCGGGGAAATCTGTGATAATGACTTCTCTGCAATCTGAAACATTATCTCCATTCTTCAGCTTGCCAAGTTGCAAATATTAAATCTTGATAAATGTCCCATCACACTGGAATCAGTCCCATTATGGTTCAAAGTTCTCTCCCAATGAGCAATAGCCAGCAGAGATTAAATCACAGCTATTTTCTACAAAGCTGACAGTAATGCTGACACAGGGCATTATAAAACGCTTCTGCTCGTAAAGAGGAGGTTACACTGCAGTCTCTAATACCAAATATACGCAGTATTCAAAGACCAATTTATCCGTCTGTGTGTGATTCATCAGCAGTAATGTGAGCTGAGGAGCGATGTGTGTGGTTTAGCAGTCTGTTGCTGTAGAGACTGTAGTGAAAGCTGAACAGGATGGAAGAGGTGGAAGACAAACTAAGGAGCTGATGAGAGACACAGGGTTTGTCCTGTGTCACTCCTCCTCCAAGACCAGGGACTGAGGACCTTCATGTTCTGCACCTGGGACTTCTGGGTAACATAATTACCATTCTGACAGGAAATGTGCCGCTAATGGCATGTTATGTCAAAGTCAGCTGGAGGAGTAAATGGTTTTCAATCCAGCACTTTAAGTTGCACCCTCTCAGACTCTGAGAGACCTTTAAAAACAAAAGAAGATGGGAACTGAAGTGAAACTCAAAAACAAATTAATTTCCCCTCCTAAAGAATACTTTGTGGTGAGATACCCATCCAACTTCTCAGTAAGAGCATAACAACTGTGATTACATACTACTGTTCTCTAAATGAAATCTATGGAGTCTTAAGTGTGCCACAGGAATATATGAATATAGATATTTTAAGTGATAAATTATGATTAATTATCTTCTTAAAAATGGAAGTAAAATGATTACTAACTCACCTGAGATGGGGAAGGTCTTATTGTTCACGTCACATTAGAACCCATTTGAAAATTTCAAATAAAAGGGATTAATACATGTAAATTGCTACAAATTCTTACAGAAAGCCCCTTTAATGCTTAAGGAAAGGCACATAACAACTTGTATGTACTGTCATTATTGACAATTCTGTCAATATATTATTTGGTAACTGATAGTCTTTAACATGATTTATATAAAATGTCTAACACTAAGAAGACTAAGAAGACTAGGAAACAAACTTTTTATACATTGTTGTCTTAACATTCTTCTAAAACTCAAAAATATTTAATTAAATATGACATCAAACGGAGAACAGTAGCAATTAATCACATTTGAAAAGCTAGAATCAGTGAATAATTTGCATTTTTAATTAGAAATTAATATTTTCTTTACATTGAACTAATCAACAACTAGAATCCAAAGCTTCGACAGATATGTGAACATGATTCAGCAGCTGAGTATCCACTCTCTGCTTGAGTAAGAGTAGGATTTCAAAGGCATCTTAAAGGTATGTAAAGTCAGGCTTAGAGAATGGTTTTGCCTGCCAGAGGATTCAGTAGATTTACGACACCACAGCCTGATACTCACTGCCGTGTCCTAATGACAGGCCAAAACTTCACTGATCATTAAAATTGGATTTCCCGTAGGAATGCTCACCCATTACACTAGGTGTATTGTGTATAAATATACATTATGATAAATGAATGATAAATGATCATTGCAGAAAAATTTCTCTTAGACATGTACTACTCTAATCGATTATGGTCAGTCATAATGATGATTGTTTTAGCCTTAATTTGCTCACTTACTTAGATTTGCAGTCTGCCATCACATTCAATCTTATGATTAATGTGTCCCCGCTTTGACATTTAGTTTCCATATTCTGATTAACTTTCATTTAGAGATGATTCTCTTTGATTTAAACACGCAGAGTGCCACCTGCAAATTCAATTAGATTCAATTGACAGCAGTAACAGGACACAGTCATTAAACACTGAATAATTCCACTGACATAATCAAGATTCCATAAAAATAGTAGTTTATGAGGTTAAATTAGAAATAACATGTGGATTTCGTTGTGACTAAAGAAAACTTTTTTGACCTCTTTTGGAAGGACCCGGAAGTATTTATGTATTCATTCACTTTACAGTTATATCTTATTATGATTAAAGAATTGCAATCCTCTTCCATCCCCTGGTATGGAGATGATCTGTGGAAGGTGTTTCCCAGAGGCAGGACATGAAGGAACCATCACTCACAGGTCAAGACCACATACAGATAAAGACAACGCCCACTAAATTCTCCCTGACATCAGCTTAGGGGAATTTTGATTAGTGACCAGGACATGAGATTAATTCAATTAACACAGTTTTTACAACATGAAATTGTGGGATGTCATTCTGAGCCAATAAAATATCATCAGCCCCCGTAATCAAAGCAAGGAAGCCTAGATCTGGACATGGGCTGCTGGTTAATGTAGTCATTTTGTCTATGTACTTAGTAGAAGACATGGTCCAGAATTTCATGGTGACCCAGAGAGAAGTCCAGTCAACAGAGGAAGGGGGAGGGGGGTAGAGGAGCATGTCTGAGGCAGAGAGTGAGTGGGTTGGTTTGATTTGGTTGTCGGGGAAGCCCCTTGTACCCGGGGTTTCCTGCTGCTGGTTGGGGGGGGCGCCTCGTCAGCAGCGGGGCCGCAGAGAAGTGGCAATCCACACAGCGCGCTGACCTGCGGAGCTACGGCAACAAAATCAACAGTCAGTGAGCAGAGGCCAGCTACAGGAGGTACACTCTAAAAACCTGGGGTCATCTATGAGCCAAAGGAAACCAGTTACGGGTTACTCACCAGAAAAAATATTCCTGAGCGGGTTCCTTGAAAAATGTTCATATGTTAGATGTTGAGTGAAGTAGCATTTCTAGCAACTTCTGGCACTCATGTCATGGGATCAACTGATCAGTGGTGGAAGAAGCATTCAGATCCTTTACTCAAGTATAATTACTAATTCTACAGTGAATAAATCCTCCACTACAAGTTAAATTCCTGCATTCAAATCCATAAATCAAAGTAGGTAAGTATTATCAGCAAAGTTATGACTTCATTCTGAAGTTTGAATCAATATTACAGCTGCATTAATGCGTGTGTTGCATTTTACTACTGTCGATGTTTCAGGTTGAGCTCATTTTAACTACTTTACATACTGTTAGTGTAATTTACAACAATGCATCATATACTGTCAGATCATCTTCTATCCTCTGAGAACCATGTAAACTTTTCATGAGCTCAGTAGTTCTGTATAGTTTATTAAGCTTAAGAAGTGGGAGATGTAACTTTTCAAATTTAGAGAGGTAACTACACACAAATGAAGCAGAGTAAAAAGTGCATTACCCTGTGACCTGCAGTGGAGTAGAAATACTCAAGTAAAGTGCAAGTCACTTGAAATTTTCCATGACTGCATCTGATCCATTAACAAGAATAGACTTACCACTCTGTCAATGTTGTTGAAATATAAAACACTTCGTCCACTCATAATCCAACAATAGCGTTACAGAGTAGACTTTAATTTTGTGAAGATTATCTTATCAAGTATAGTCAGAGACATTTAACTAGACAATGTATCTATTTTTAGCTTCTTACACCAGTGAAAGTAACACCAAGCAGTGCTTAGCTTGCCTATGTTTAAAACAGTCTCCTTGTTAATAAAAATAAAATGGTAAGAAATAAAGGATTAAATACGAGATTTGTTAACCTAGGATCATTGCCAACCTGGAACTGTAACCAAAATAGACCTAGCTTTCAGACGCAAACTGTAATTCATTTAGGGTTCATAAACCAGAAATAAGGGATTCCTCTGGGAAACTTATAGGAGAACCCTTAAGGCTGCAATCTTAATAACCTATTTAAATTCTTATATTTTTAACAATTGTAGGAAACACTCGTTAGGGTAATCAGCTATGCTCTTGTTTGTGTGTCTACTGGAGAGACAGAGGGACAGTCTGTGTTTATGGGATTTCACACTAAAACAAACCTGCTTGAGTAAAAAAAAAAACACGCTGTCCTTGTTTGTGTTGACAGGATGTTTAACCTGAAGGAAAAATGGTTCTCTCCTTGGTGTGACTGCACTCGACAGCTGCGCTCTAGAGCTGCTTCTCTCCTGTTTGTCAGATTCCATTTTTCTACCTTTCGCGATGCTCGACTCAATCTTTCCCACTGGGAGCGGTACTACAATGACACTCGCCGTTCAGTAATGGCAGCTCTTCTCTTCTGACATGGCTTTCATTCATTTTTAATTTCATTCTAACCCATTTGTGGAAGAAAACAAGCACAGTCAAAGCACTGTTGCTTAACGTCAGCTCTTGACTTACAGAACACTTGACACAATAGAGAGGTAAGTTTTCAGTCAATGTTTGGTCAATTTAGGTGATTCTTAACAGCTACTGAGATTAATTGTCTTGTTGTGAGGGATTACTTGACTTGAAAAAACACCTTCTTTTCTTTTGGGATTAATTCTCTAAGACATATCTATTTCTGGCCTACTGGCCACTCTGATTTTGCTGTATGCTTTCACATCAGAAGCAGAATGATACAAGAGGACACCTGAGACAGACCTCTCCTTTTTCACAATCCCAACCCATCACATCCCCTGCGGAAATCATCCTGCACTGGCCATCTGCTATTTCCACCACACTTGACCCAGATCCATATCAGCCCTTCTCCTTTTTCTCCTGTTTTCCTCTCAGCTTTCAGCCCTCTCAATGTATCAGGCCTCCCAATTTTCCCCAGATCATCTCCCATATTAAGCTCAGGTATCACAGTATTTTTATACCTTTACATTCCAGTATGACCTGCCTCCCTCTTCCTCAACCTCTTCCTCTCTCTCAGCCCTCTGTTGTCATATAAAGGTCAAATAAAAGCAGGGAAGCATCCTCCCAAACAGGAGGCACAGGATGGGGGTAGGGGAGAGGGGTAAGTCAATACCTTCTTCTGTGGTGATGTGCTCCTCCCTCATGGCTAAGGAGGAGAGGGTGATCTTCAGCGTGAGTTGAGGGTCTTTGGCTCTGCACACCCGGATGGCTGCCTCAGACACGCACGACTGCACCTCAAATTTGTCCTCCGTCATTGTCTGCAAGGCAGAGCTGCACGATTAATTAAAAATCGAATATCACAGTGGCAATATTGACTCCTGCTGTTTGTAAATGCATGTTGCTGCTGTTCTACTTAGTTGGTGGACGTGTTTAGGACAAAGTTTCTGGACAATGTCTCTGAACACAGAGAATCAATTGACTTTGTGCCTATACCACTGCTCAATATTACAATTTGGCCGGTTGTTGGTTTTTACCAACAGGATCTTAAATTTATAATCTTAAGAGCTCCAGCCAATCAAATCACATTTTAAACTATTCACGGAGGCATTTTCACTCTAATGTTGATGTTATTGGTATAGTAATGGTGGTTCCATTATTTGGAAACTCACAGCATTTGTAAAAAAAAAAAAAGGATAATATTTATGTGCTGAGAGAACTGAAGTGAAAACAAAAAAATAATTTGCCTTCTAGCAAATTTTTTTTGTTGTGGCTTAAATAGGATAAGTGGCTTATCAAAAAGCAGAAATTGTTGTGTTTACATGAAGCTTCTCTTCCACATTTCATTCAGTTTCCACCCCTGTTCTTATTGTGAGCCAATTCCCTGCACGCCAAACTATCTTGTTTTTCCTCAAGATTCGTGCTCCCTTCAGAGGCATGTTTTCAAGTGCATTCTCTCTATCTCGTCTCCGTGAGAAATGACCCCATCCATCACCCCCTCTGCCTGTCAATCTCTCCCAGTTTGGCCCAGGAAATGAGAGCTTCAAATGGTTTCCTCCATTGATGATGAAGCACGCATGGCAGCTATGGCAGGTAATTAACTGAGATGGCGGTACAGGAAGCACATTTAGGCTCGCTCTGCGTATGTCAGCTGTGCTTTGTTAGTGAGCAGATGCTTGGAAAGGGTGGGGTGGGTATACTCTGGAAACCAATTTGAAGGGTAGAGATTTGATGATTAAATTATTTGTGCAACTCTGTGGTTCAGGATTTTGTGTTAAAAAACACACACTCTGCTTGAATCTAACTGAAATAACAATTCTGTGCTGTAAGAGCATCCCAATGGTCACAAGTTGTGGTGTGAAGATTTCACTGCTGTGTGGGCTTTATAGATTTCACTCAGACAGAATGGCAGAGATACATGAAGGGTAGCCTCAGTAGAGCAGGCAACTTCCTTTTCATGTCATATCCATTTCAAATCTTCTCCTCTGCATCCATTTCTCCCACAGACTAAAAATAATCCTTTTATCTAGTTAAGAATGAAAAACATTTTTCACCTCTATCTACATCATTATTCTACTTACATTTCTGTTGTTTTCTGTTCATGGTTCAAACTTGTTCTGGAGTCACACAGATGGCTGAATTGTTATTTTCAAATTATTTAAATATCAATAAACAATATATTTGCTGTAGGTGTCACTGGTATGTTTGCAATGGTGTTCACTTCAGTAATTTCATTAATCTAATATTAACGCTGATAATCCTGAGTGTCACATCAAGTAACCGCTTTTTAGTCTAAAACTACTGGTATTCAGGAGTAATGGCAGCTGTTAATGACAACAAGCTGACTGCGGAGAAGGACACAGATTTAGACACTTTGTGATATGGAGGTCAATTTTTTAATTCACTTCTGAAAAATTCAGAGTACATGTTATTCCATGTCATTGGTATTCAGCTAGTATGAGCCAGACATCACAACCTTTGCTTTCACTGTGCCACTTGCTCTTTTTTGCAGACAGACTACAGGAAAAGGTGTGTGACCCTGTGAGCATCCTTCTGCATTCTTATAAAACTGAATATTCTAAATGAAATAGTGTCAAATAACTCTTGTTGCACTGCTAAATACTTTTCTTTGACAATGTACTGTCAAAATGATGTTGAAGCTGTTATTTAAAGGAAAAAAAACGTACATAATGTTGCTTTTGACATTGTGAAATAGGATGTTTTAGAGCATTTTACGTTCATTTCTAAGGGAGTAATCATGAATCTCAATGAAAAATCTGGCATTTGATGCTGATCCTAGATCTGGTGATCTTAAATTAGGTTTTAGCAGTTATGGATAGTTTAAAATAGTGCTATTGTATTGGGCTTGATTGAATTAAGGTGGACTGCTGTTGGAGGTATTCGTTTTATCAAGTGGCATTCCAGTTTATACATTGCAAGCCTATATACAGTAGTATACAGCTTTTGAAACTGGTACATGAGCTTAGTGAAGACATGGCTGACCTCAGTAGAAAAAACAGACCTGATCTAATTGTGATTTCTGTGTATTGTAGCAATTGTTCAAATTTCAGATAATCTAAAGCATGGCTGTAGAGCGTCTTATTATCCTTTGCATATCTAATGGAACTTCTATCATTCTGCCCTTAAAACATTCATTTTGAGAATGCCAAAGAATAAGGACATATATCACTGAAATGTAGTGCTGTTGTGTTGATCTAATCTCAAAGCTCTGTCATTTGTTTCCCCTATCACCCATTACTGATGAAAATACCCCCACATATCCAAGCTGACAGAAGATGCCTATTTTAATGGTTCATTTTACTCTCTGGTATTTCTAACTGCACGTACAAAATATAAAGAAAAAACACTAAACTGTGTGAGTCAAATTAAGCGTTTGTATCAAAAGGCATTCTGAATTAATATACTACTGTATATGTTACGTATTAAAATCAAAATAATGTACATAACATGTTCACCACATGCCTTTGCAAGTCTCTGTGCCATTTGTGCTGGTATCATTATTATCATTATTATTCTTGTTAACATTTTTTCATGCTTCACTTCAGGGTGTCAGCACGTTTCTTCTCCAATGTCACCAGACACTCTTTTATCACACATAAAGACCCTCTGTTGTTCTCTGTGGACAAGTGTTTCTACTGAAGATCAGATCACAAAGACGCTTTTCTAAAGCCTTCCCACCCCAAGGTTGTTTCCTCAGCTGTGCTTCAAGGCTCATTTTGGATGCACCATGCTGAACACTGCAGTGCTTGGGGTGTGGCTGGAACGTACCTGGATCTGCAGGGGGAGGTTTGCGCTGATGGTGTACAGCAGCAGTTTGGTAGGTTTCTCCCTGCACATCAGCACCAGTTCCAGGTCCATGTCCCCTTTGATCAGCAAGCCTTTGGCCACCAGACCGACACGTGTCACCCCGCACAGCACCGGCGTGCTGTCGGACCTGAGGGCAGATGGAAGACAGCCAGTGTCAGAGTCTGTCAAAGCCATACAGAGGTGATAACACACAAATACAGCTTTCTCCTCAGCTCTCACTGTGGTGAAAAGTAGATGGAGATACAATGTCGAGTTTAAGTAGAAAATATATATTGCTGGAATGTTTTTTGAAACCTTCAAGCTGATTCTGGGCATAAATTCACTCATTTTGCTGCCTTGACCTTCTCCTACATAAGAATAATATCTATTCTTTTTCTACACTGGTTGTATTTTATTTGTACGTAATCAGCTTCCTGCTGTATCTCCATATAGAAGCTTTAATAACAGAACCTGAGTGTGGATGTTTAGGCCACGAGCCAAATGTTAAACATTTACGACTCTTTGTTGAGCTTGTTTAATCATCAAATCATCACACGTATCCGCCCGATGAAGATTTAGAGCAGAACACATATTTTATGAGGGAAACAATCCGCCAGTGTACTGAGGAAATGGCTGAGGGTACAAAAATAAACTGCAACTAGCAATAAATTTTCCTTATCTTGCTCTCTGAGAACATGCCCATTTGGCAGTCAGATGCAACATAGCTGTGTGAAAATATTGTACGCTGCTGAAAGCAGGGCTGTTCCAGGACAGAGCTGTATGACTGATAGTTGGGTCAGTGCTTTTATCATCACAATAAAGCCCAAAATAAGAGCAGACACAGTGGGACATACTTTGTTTCAGCAGCATCTTTCTCCTCTGTATTGTCCCCAGCCTCGTCATTGATAGAGGGCTTCCCTGAGGATTTGCTGAGGCCATCCATCCAGTCAGAGACTTTCTTGAGGGCTCCCTCTACGGTGGAAACCAGTGTCTGGACTGCCTCGAGCTCCTCTGGTGTTGGATAGATGCTGGCGTGCTTGGCCATGACATGGCGGTCATCGTTTGCAAAAGATCGGAAGGATCTCTGAGATTAGACGGGAGGAAAGAGAGACATTATCATTTTATTTGATGTATATTTTCATTTCAGCTGACACTTATGTCCAGTTAGGATCCCACAGAGTGAGCAAGTGGAGGTTCAGAGCTGAGCTCAAGGACTTTCAGAGAGGAAACATGTCCGCTGATGGACTGAAATGGGCTTCGGTAGTAACCTGTGGCCCTTTACAACTTGTGACCTTTGAGAGGTCCATTTGCCTCATCACAATCATTAGTCAACATAAATGTCATCCAGGGGATGACTGTTAAACAGTCAGTGGGCACATACTGACACAATAAGTGAGAGAAGCCGGATGAGTTTTTATACCTTAGAACCTAAAAAAACTAAATGTTACATGTTACATTTCCAGTTCCAGTGCATACGGAAAGTATTCACACCGCTTAACTTTTTCTACACACAATACCCTATGAAAACATGAAAAAAGGTTTTTAAAATGTTTGCAAATTTATTAGAAATAAAGAACGAAAATACAATAAATTCATAAGTATTCACAGCCTTTGCTAAATACTTTGTTGTGGCACCATGCCAGCAATTACAGCCTCAAGTCTTTTGGAATATGAAGCCACAAGCTTGACACGCCTATCTTTGGCCAGTTTCGCCCATTCCTCTTTACAGAACCTCTCGAGCTCCATCAGGTTGGATGGGGAGCGTCGGTGCACAGCCATTGTCAGATCCCTCCAGAGATGTTCAATGGGATTCAAGTCTGGGCTCTGGCTGGGCCACTCTCTCCACAGAGGAACCCTGGAGCTCTGTCAGAGTGACCATTGGGTTATTGGTCACCTCCCTAACTAAAGCCCTTCTCCACCGATCCCTCAGTTTAGAGGGAAGGCCAGCTCTAGGAAGAGTCCTGGTGGTTCCAAACTTCTTCCATTTACGGATGATGGAGGCCACTGTGCGCATTGGGACCTTGAAAGCAGCAGAAATGTTTCTGTACCCTTCCCCAGATCTGTGCCTCGAGACAATCCTGTCTCGGAGGTCTACAGACAATTCCTTCGACTTCATGCTTGTTTGGTGGTCTGACATGCACTGTTAACTGAGAGACCTTATATAGACAGGTGCGTGCCATTCCAAATCATGTCCATTAAACTAAATTTACCACAGGTGGACTCCAATTAAGCTGTAGAAACATCTCAAGGATGATCAGTGGAAACAGAATGCACCTGAGCTCAATTTTGAGCTTGATTGCTAAGGCTATGAATACTCATGTACAAGGTATTTCGTCATTTTTTATTTTGAATACATTTGCAAAAATCTCAAACAAACTTTTTCATGTTGACATTATGGGGTATCATGTGTAGAATTTCAAGGAAATTTTTTTTTTTAATCCATTTTGGAATAAGGCTGTAACATGACAAAATATGGAAAAGGCGAAGAGCTGTGAATACTTTCCGTATGCACTGTATAAATTAAAAGAAGTTTACCACATAAACATACAACTGATCTGCTTGACCAGGATGGTTCGATGACATCCAATTGACGGTGGCATTTTTGGGCCATTTTATGGCAATAGGACAGCTTAGAGATTAAAGGGAAATGGGATAGAAGAGAAGGGAGATGACATGCAGCAAAGAGCTACAGGTCGGACTCAAACCCCGGGCCACTGCAGCGAGGACAAAGCCTCTGCACGTGGGTCATGCACTCTACCAACTGAGCTACAAAGGCGCCTGACATCAGATTTCTTGACATGTTCATCCATCGCATTCTGTCAGCCAAATACATAGTGTACATGTCAATTTCCTCCACATGCTTTATTTCTACCTTTCCAAGGATTCTGTCATATCAGCTACTTAATTTCTACTTTTGTTTGCTTTAAACCAGTACCTGTGGTGGCCATGTTTTCAAGGTCATCAATACTGACTGATCAGTAAATGGGTTGGAAGATTTAAAAACAAGGACAATGATTATTGCTATTCATCATCCAACACCATCATCAAAGCAATGCTCACTCTGGGTAATCACAGAGAAACTAATCTAAGTTTGCTGACTGTCGACTTCTTGGTGAAAATCCAGAGCAAAATAAATGTCTTTGAAACGTGAACACACTGTTTTTAAATTCAACACCTGCTGTTGTTTTCCTCAACTGCCTTTCTCAGACATTTGGGTGCATTCGCAGGGGTTTGTTTTCAGTGTCACGAGTGCTCGTCACAGTCTCCACGATGACAGCAACACCTGAAGCGACCTGTGCTGCTGCCAATCTCTGCGTGGCCTAGATACAGTCTGTCGTTACTTAACATTAACATTTATGACATGTACTTAGGGATAGAGCCCATCTCTCTGAGGGAAGAGGGAAAAAATAGCTGATGTGCAAAATTAGCTCCCTGCTCGTTTTTACAAGCCTCAGTGCGTCTGTCCCCCGGCCGAGCATCATGACAGGCTTTCAGTCCAAGGTCAAACTGCTATCTCGCTCAATCATCCCATCCTCTTCAACTCCAATCCTCTCTTTCCCCCTTTTTCATCTCCTCCCTCTCTCGCCGCCTGCAGCGCGTAAGCACACCCTCATTACGGTGAGTTATTTATGATGGTGCTTTAATAATTCATGGCCACCAGTCTCTGGGGCTTGTGCTGGAGTTGCGAGGGTCATTCATCATGACCTAGCTAATCTCTCGCTCAACTGCCAGGGGCATTCAAGGCTGTGTAATGGCAAGTGTGGGCAGCGTCAACAACCATAACACAGAAACGTACACACAAACATTAACAAGATCTAAATGAAAGACTTTCACGGCCTCAACACTGATTCTGGATCCCAGCCCAGCCCGGCATCAGGACGGTTCCTTTTATTTGTTACCTACAAGACATCTGGGAGTTCAGGCTTGCACCACAATTACAAGATAATGACATTCACTGCTTTAATTAATTGCATTGCAGGGTTTGTCACTGGGTGCCATTTACTTAAATCTGACACACACATCAGAGGAATTCCTCAACATTTTCTTCTCTCTGTCAGATCACCAGGGAGGATAATGTCTGACACAGACAGGTTTTTCATGGAATGAAACCAGCTTGGTTTACATTATATATAAAGAGTACTGAGCATCTGTGAGGGCATCAGATACCCTGCACAGAAAGCGATCCTTCCATGTACCTATAAATAAAATAACAGAAATCAGGGAAGCCATTTGTTCAGATTCCCAAATATTCACATATAGTCTGCAAGAAAAGATAAAATCTGATGATACTGTGATAACTACCTGAGAAGACCATTCAAAAGCTTTCAAGTTTACGAAATATCAACATTTTTTTTCAAAATTTGTTCAGAAAGCTTAAATCCATTAAAGGATAAGTCCACCAAAAAATAGAAACTCAGTCAATATCTACTCACCACCATGCTGATAGAAATTCAATAAAACTTTTTCAGGAGTTTTGCAGCAAAACACCTTTGCAGCATTCATTCTGTCAAGCTTGTGCAGGTATTTCTGACAGAATACCTGCTAAGTCTTTTAGCTTAGCAGCTAATGTGAAGTAGCATAAATCTGGCTGGAGTTCTGATCTTTTCAGACTTTTCGTTCTCTGTGCACCTTAAAAGTTGGTTGAAATGATCAACAGATCTCTATTCTGCTTTTATCTTCATTGATTTTGAGGCTGAGAGGCAAAAAAACCTTTCTAGGTCAAGGACTTCTAACACTTTTGTGTTAAAATACACAAATACAGAGACTCATCAGACATTAAACTGCCTAAGGAAACCTTACGGTTTTCTTACCAACCACAGCATCATAGAAACATCAATTTTTTACATAATAAATCTAGTGTTTGTAAAAAATCCTATTATTGATATCATGAAAACTACAGTGCAGTATTAATACAAAGGACATTTGGGATTATCCAATGCACAGACCAGTTTGAGGTTAAATGTTGCTGTCCATGTTGCTGTAGACATCGCTCCTAATGTTTTGAAACAGTCTTTTTCGGAAAGAGCTTGAAATCAAACTAGACTGAGATATTTTCAGACCTTGTACTCTGTCATTTTCTTCCTCAAAATTCTCACTCAAACCCATCTAGGATTGTTGTGGTGTACCACAAATACTCTGTTTCAATATGGTAAAAAACAAGGTTTCGGCATGTTGCTTGTTATCCAGTCGAATATGCCAACAATTTATTGTTTTGTCAATAAATAAACAAGCTATTTAGCTGCCACTACACTCTTAACTACACAAACAAAATCAATAGTTTCAGAAATGAACTACCCTGTTTGTGTAGCATAATCATCCAAAACAACTTTTTCAACGGTCAGGAATAAACCATCTCCAGCGAACGATCAATCATTTTAAGCTACTCTTCTCAGGAAAACATGATTCACTTCCAGATGTATTTTAACCTCTCCCTAGGTAGTTACTAGCCATGAACAATCAGGGTAAGGTGTATACAACTATTCAACAACAACACACCACATATGATTTGGCTTGGAGTCTTTTAACTGCTAGAAGCACACAATGTAAACAAACAGTACACCTATACTGGAGGCTCACCATGTCCAGGCAGTGAGGGGGTTGTGGGAGGCGTCTAGGTGAGGACCAGGGTCCTGTCACTCGGCCTCTTCATGCAGTCAAACGTCTCTCGGCTGTTGGCCTCTCGGTCAGTCTCACTGTAGGAGGAAAACAAGAGTGAGGGAAAAATATAAACTCCAAGCTTCAAGGAATTTGAATTTTAACCTTGTATTTTTTATCATACACATAGAACATGCACGTTTGTACATTTGTTGCCTCAGGGATATAGATTTAACCTTTGTATTTATAATATCTGTTGCTTGTAATGTTGGTGATCCAGGATTGAAAGCTTATTCTAAGCTGTGCTGAATAAACATTGGCTAAAAGCTTAAAACGTGGTGCTGCATTATCCAGGCTAAACTGATCCTCCCAAATGTCAAGACTTAAAACCGTAGAGCTTCATTTTGCACAAATATTAATTTCTGACATCGTCAAAACTACAGTGAATGTAATACACAAGAAATTAAAAAGTAAAAAAGCTTCTTGGTATATTATAGTTTTGCCCTATAAGAGAAGCTGCTTGAGAATTTTGTGCGGAGCCTTCGTTCTAGTTCATCCCAAAGGTGGCAGATGGGGTTGAGGTCAGAGCTTGTGCAGCATGCAGACCACACCAAACTGGTGGAACAATTTCTTCATGGAGCTGGCTTTGTGCATGGGTATGTTTACCTGTTGAAACAGGAAAGGAGCCAGTGTGAACTGATGGCACAAAGTTGGAGGTACAATTTTATCTAAAATATCACTATGTGCTGTCGCATTAAAGTAATATTTACCTTCAATGGGAGGTGCCTACCTCAAACCACACAGAAGGCCCAAGGTCAGAGTTATGAAGAATATACTGAATTAAATTAATCCACCTAGTGCTGAAACATTTAATCACAAATGTATGAGGGATTAGGGATGTTTAATATCATTGCAAATTAAATATCTTTATAATTTGGACAGTTATTCTGAAGAAAGATGCAATTTCAATGCATCAACTTGGCCTCTGAGAAATAGCCTATGACTATTTTCAGATTTTTTGTTGAGACAAACCAATTAATCAAATATAAATATTATTATAATATTATAATATTGTTGGATTTAAAGTTTAAAAGATGTTTATTCCAGCGCCTACATTAATGCATCTCCAATGCATTTTGTTACAGCTGTAGTGACTGAATAAGCATGGAGCTTCTAGCCTGCAGCCGAGACGAGGAGTAGGCTACGGAGGTCTGGTAAGATCACTTCTTCACAACCCCAGATTTTTTCATTTTCAAACTCTTCAGACACAACTGACATTGACACAAGTGATGTCACACAGCTCCCTCTTGGAACAACTTTGTACTTTCTTTCTGGGTACTTTGACGGGACCAGTCAAATCTGTGGAGTTCCCCTAATAATGATTTTGTAAAACCTGCGTAACTGGTCCATACCAGTTACGCAGGTTTTACAAAATCATTATTGTTTTCATATTCAGTTTGTTCACCTAACAAACATAATTTTGCTAATCGGGGAACACAAAATTCTACAATTATGTTCAACTGTTCTTACAGTTTCTCTTTTTCGCCATTTACAGCATAAATGATCGTCTGACCCGCCATGTACAGGATTAATTTATGCCAAGTAAACTTTCCTCTTGTTGGTAAGCGAATGCTAGTATTAAAGTCGATCTGGTGTCTGCATGTGTCACATCAGAGTGCAAATCATTCATCTTAACTGAACAGAAGCTTTATGTTCAATATGGGACATTTCAAAAACTTGCTTTTCCTGATTAAAAATAAACCAGCTTTTGAAAAATACACTTTTTTTATTACAAGCCACTTAAATTCTGGTGTTGCTGTGAGTGTTTGAACATTATCTGGCCGCAGACACACTTACATATTAATTAAATTACGCAGAATATATTCTCATTATTAAATGCATTAACTGAAGCTGCTTTGCTCACGCGGTCAAATGCTAATGAGATGTGAGCCTGAGCCTGTGGTGAAACCATGTGGTGGTGCTGGTGTTGGAGGAGAGAGCACGAGCGCTACTGCTGCGTGCCACCCTGGGGGAATCAATGGGGTCGAGCTGAGCGGCAATTAGATTCTCCGTCACCTTGACCTTATTTTCAATGACAGCAGAGCAGGCAGATGGTGGTCACTGCGACAGCTCTGCCTTTATCTTCTGTTCTATTTGCAGAATGGGTTTAAGCATCCAGTCAAATAAACACAGAGTGAAAAAGTTTGAAGAGAAATATCAGGAAAAAGGATGTTGATCAATACGGCACAACAATTACTGGGCCAGCTGCAGCGATTTCTGCCTTTCAAAGCCCCACACTCCTGCTTCAGCCCCGTTTTGGAACAAAAACTCCCCAAACAGTGCAACTTCAAAGCGTTTACAACTACTCAATAATGGAGACCGTTGCTACGTGTAAGAGACCAGGAACGCTACACATGAATGCTAACCAGCCTTATTTTCACGCCGAAAGCAAGGAGAGAAAGGCAGAGCTGTGTTTCTGCCACAGTATTCAGTTTGATGATACACCACCTCTTTACGACACATTTCTGCTACATCTCTGTTCTAAACTGGATCGCACATCTCTGATCGGAAAATGTGACTTAACTGATCGTTAGAGGAGGAAAAGGGCAGAAGAAAGAGGAAGGTGTTACTCCAGGGGTACCTATCTATACATAGTTTGACTTGGTATGTGAACAGCTTGGATACAAACAATTTACAAATTCAAACCTCAGACATTGCACTCCTTGGTACCAGATCGCTAGAAATTAATCAGATTGTAGGAAGATTTCCTTATTCACAAGCACACATACTGTGATGTATGTGAGGGATTTAACTTTTTCATGTTTAAAGCTGAGAGCCTCAGATACTTTAAGAAATGTCAGAATTTAATTGAAATTTCGTCCAGCTAACTGTTTTTTTCACAGGTAAATCACATTTAATTGTATCTTTATCTTTTTTTCCAATTAATCAATTTAATTCTCAGCCTACAGCTCAAACCATAATTTCCTTTTGCATGGGGTGACCAGGAGACCAGGGATATGTAGTGTATAACAGGCCAACAGCAAGGCAGTTGAGAGGCAGGAGCAGAAGGAAGTCAGCTAATGTTGTTATAAGGCTACAACGCTGACTAAGAAAGGAGGTCTGGGTGGATGGATGAGTTCACAAAACACCGAAAAGGATTTATAGGACTGCTTTCGGTTTGTTCCCACCATCAGTCAATCTTCTTGTTTTAACATGAACACAATTCTTACCATACCGCTCACATTGACGACAAAGCTTCCCTGTCCTTAAAAAACGCACTTATTTCAACCCAGACCTTGATCCTTCCCTAAACTATAAATGTTAAATAAAAAAACAGATTTATTTTTCAACAGTGATGTTCTGCAAAGGCCCAGAAAAAAATAATGCTGTCCTGTTGATGTGAACCTCAGATAAAAACAAAAGCTGAACGATGTTGTAGAATTCCAACAAGTAAATCAGCCAGCAGATTATGCTTTGACCTAATCAATTCATATTTTAAGTATACAATGTAAATACAATTTCCTTTTGACTCGTTGATTCCTTTTTCACTTGTCTTAAAAAAAAACTTAAAAAATAAAACTGTGTTCTGACTCATTTGGCTAAGACTATGTTTGAAGTCATTGGACTTCGACACACCCCAGGTAACTCTCTCTCTCTCTCTCTCTCTTTTTTTTCTATCAAATATTTGATTTGATACATAAAGTTATCAAATTGGCATTGGACTACAAAATACAAGTCCGCTGCTATGTGAAAACAAACAAGATGTGACAGACATGGAGAGCAAGAGAAATCTATACAGGACGACTGACATAATTACAGCCCGAGGAGACAGTAGTGAGGACATTTAGTGATGGAGCAGCAATCATTTCAACCAAAATGCAAAGAAAAACCCATTTAATAGTGAAACACATGGCACAAGGACAATAGGAACTACAGGGCCATCCATGACTGTGTATACTTTCATACTGTATTCTGCTGCTCTTTTAATAAATTCCCCATGTGGGCTCATTTTCCAATAACCTTTCATCTCCCTGAAGAGGGAAGGTGATTAAATGAAGATAATTAAGAATACAGCAATGACTTTTTAAGGACGTTGACGGGGCTGCAGTAGCAGCAGATGGTGAGCTCAGCATGTGACAAAAAGACAATGCTGATGAAAAAAAAACAGGCTAGAGAGAGTGTGAACACGTAAGCGAGGATGTTTTTTTTCCTCTGCATAAAAATAGACTTTATACGCAACTCTCACGAGTTGTCCTGACATCATTTTACAGAAAGAAAAGCCAATGCAGTGAACAACATTCACACCAGGTCCTTTAAGCTCATCTTTTTCCTTTAAGTCAGGTTTATTTGCATAGCCCTTAATCACAGTTGCAGTCTCAAAGGGCTTCACTACGCCCACATTATGAGACAATAAATGAAAACGACACACTGCAGCCTCAGAAGCACGCTGAGAGCAAAAACCCTGCGTGAGCTTTTTCATTTTATTTCGCCAAACTGTAATTAACATCATTAAAGTCCAGTCAAAGACAAATGTTTGCAACAATTATGCTATGAGAGAAAAAATTAGGCTCACTACCATTTAGTGCTGTGTTACACATGTAATGCTTTGTTGTACAAGTAGTGTAAATGAGCTTGGTTGGTTATGAGGAACTGGTTATTTATAACTGTGGAGGGCCAGAGCTGGGCAACGAATCTGCTCTGGGTAGAGCTTCATGTCTCTGTGAGGCAAAGCAGGAAGGGCTTGTAAATGCCCCCGATAATATGAGGAATCAAATCCCAGTTTTTTTTTTAATTTAGGGGTGTGATCATACACTAGGGCTGGGCGATATGGCTGAAAAATGTATCACAATATAAGTGTTTCATATCATTCGATATCGATAATTATTGATTTGTTAAACTGAAATAAGAATGCAACGGGGGCCAAGCAGGTGAATAAGATTCTTGAATCCAGACTTCTCAACTGTTCTGAGAGGGAGCAAGTCCTTCGCTAAATGATACGCCACTGCATCCGTTATTTCTTTATAACATTTTGATGTTTTTGTTGTATGGCACTGCTGCTAGGGAAACCCTCCCTGGTGGTCCGTTGTCGCTTGTGTGGTGTTCCACCTGTACCGGCAGATGTCTATGGCTGTGGCTGTTTGATGTTGCTGTACTCCAACGGATGAGAGAGGCTGAGGGTGGTAAAATAAATTTGTAGTATTGCCAGACTTGGTAGGGACGACAACCCTAAGGGACGTTCAGACCGAACGCGATAGACGCGAATGGAGCGGCAACTCTACACTGAAAATCAATGTAAATGGTGCGATGACACGCGATTCAGGCGGCGGCGGCGCGAATGGAGCTTCTGGCGCGGCGCGTCTGAAGCGACGGTCTGACTCTTGTCGGACTCTTGTCGGATTTAAAATATCCGAAATACTGCCAAACTGGTGACGTGACCTTTCCTCTTTTATCCACAATTTTCTCTCGTGCTGTTGCACTCATTTTCTCCTTTCACTCCACGCTGTTCTTTTTGTTAAAGCAGTTATGAGGCATGATGGCAAAACACGAAAGTGCTACTGTGCATGTCACTCAACAGGTTGTTGCTAGGTTACCAAAGAGCGAGTGAGTTTGTTCATGCCACCAACCTTGCTTAGCTGGGCCGGGGGAAGTCAAGAGACTAAAGCCCTTCCTCTGTCTACACCATCCAGAATGCCCTGCGGTTCTGGATCGGGGTTTTCTTCGGAAGTATAGTGAAATTATCGAATGTTCTATCGAACATATTTTCTATTAATATTGATCATGTGTCTATCAAGATAGTTATCGTTATCATTTTATCGCCCGGCCCTATGATACACACAGGGCATTAGACAAGACGATACACAATACTGGGTTCACAAGAATGAGAAGAGGTTTGATAAAACTTCAAAATATTTTTTTAAATTGAATTTGACTGAAAGGCACAAAATGCAAATCAATGCAGGTTTTAACTAGTAATTATGTTGTGAATGTCACTTCAGTTCTACTTTCTGACTGAGTATGAATTATCATATGCAGTAAGAGACACAAACAATGCGTAGACAGTGTAAAAGGTTTTGCCGCAAACTCAACTGACTGGCTCCTCTCCTGTACGGTTTCTCATGAGTCTATTCAGACCTTATAACTGTGCATGAACTTTGTGTGAGCTTCTAACTCCTAATTGAAGTTGAACCTTCTAACTGAACTCCTTTCCACAAAATGAAAGTAAAAATTAAAAACAGCATACATCACAAAAATAAATAACGTTTTTCTTAGTCTTATTATTTAAGTGCAAACCATAATCAGAGTAGTACTTTCTCAATACTTGAAGTGCAAACTGAGACCGAACAAATTTCTCTTCAAGCATGACATAATAGTGAAGAGCTGGCTACAACTACACTGCCCAGCCTAAGGTATGGCCATGCTCTTTGTCAAGGGTATAAGCATGTCTACGTTTTCTGGCAGCAGATGAGACCTTTGGAAACTAACTACACCACATTGCCGAAAGTATTCACTCACCCATCCAAATAATTAAAATCCGGTGTTCCAATCACTTACATGGCCACAGGTGTAGAGCACCTAGGCAAGCAGACTGTTTCTACAAACATTTGTAAAAGAATGGGTCGCTCTCAGGAGCTCAGTGAATTCCAGCGTGGTACTGTGATAGGATGCCACCTGTGCAACAAGTCCAGTCGTGAAATTTCCTCGCTCCTAAACATTCCACAGACAACTGTCAGTGGTATCATAACAAAGTGGAACGATTGGGAATGACAGCAACTCAGCCACGAAGTGGTAGGCCACGTAAAATGATGGAGCGGGGTCAACGGATGCTGAGGCGCATAGTGCGCAGAGTTCGCCATCTTTCTGCAGAGTCAATCACTACAGACCTCCAAACTTCATGTGGCCTTCGGATTAGCTCAGGAACAGTGTGTAGAGAGCTTCATGGAATGGGTTTCAATGGCTGAGCAGCTGCATCCAAGCCATACATCAGTAAGTGTAGGGCCCTATGAAATCCGTTTTATTTTTTCCCAAATTCCGTTTTATTTTTTCCCAAATTCCGTTTTTTCCGTTTTAATTTTTGGGAATTCCGTTTTTTTCCGTTTTAATTTTTGGGAATCCTGATTTACTCTTATTATACTACTAAAAACAGTGTGTTTTCAATGTAAATAACTCAAATGTACACAAATTAAATAGAAATTACCTTAAATTAATTGAGGGGACAAACATATTTCCTCAATACTGTACCGTACAGTACAGTAAAGTGCATCAAAATTATTTTGACTTCATCATGTCTTCATACAGTAGTATATTTTGTGTTTTTATGGGTTTCATTGAATAAAAACATGGTCAGCTCTCAGGCAGATCCAGAAAAGCCTCCCAGCCCAGGCAGAGTCAGCTAAGAAGACTGTGGCTAACGGGGCTAGCTAGCTAACAGCAGCTACTGTTAGAAGCAGTTAACGGTCACTCTGGTATTATATGCAAATAATATGAATCGGACAGTGGCTAACTCTGACGCATTACACCTTTAATTATGATTTCTCAGGTCTGCTTCTTTGCAAAACAACAGTTCACCTGACACATACAAGTCGTTCGGGAACTGCTCAGCTCTGTACTGAGGGGTAAATGTCAAGTTTCTCAGCTTTTTCGCCGACAAAGACGGAGCCGTGGGCAGCCACTTCGCCATGCTTGCAATGTTTTGACGGGAGAGCTCAGTCTGTGGGGAGGGGGGCGGCGGCGACTTGTTGTGCCACCCAGATTTGGTTCCCCCCCTGCAGTTTTCCCCAGACAAAAGTTCCTCTTCCACACGAGAACAACATGTCAGTGAAATTATGTCAAATTCCGCGATATTCCGTGTTAAAAAGTAGATTCCGTTTTAATCGGCCAATTCCGCGATTCCGTCCGCAATTCCGTGATCGCGGCAATCATAGGGCCCTATAAGTGTAATGCAAAGGGTCAGATGCAGTGGTGTAAAGCACACCGCCACTGGACAGTAGAGCAGTGAAGACGCGTTCTCTGGAGTGACGAATCACACTTCTCCATCTGGCTATCTGATGGATGAGTCTGGGTTTGGCGGTTGCCAGGAGAACGGCACTGGTCTGACTGCATTGTGCCAAGTGTAAAGTTTGGTGGAGGGGGGATTGAAAAGGAACTCTGAATGCCTTAGCATACCAAAAGATGCTGGACAATTCCATACTACCAACCTTGTGGGAACAGTTTGGGGATGGCCCCTTCCTGTTCCAACATGACTGTGCACCAGTGCACCAAGCAAGGTCCATAAAGACATAGATGAGAGAGTTTGGTGTGGATGAACATGACTGGCCTGCACAGAGTCCTGACCTCAACCCCAAAGAACACCTTTGGGATGAATAGGAGCGGCGACTGAGAGCCAGGCCTTCACAAATGCGACCTCACAAACGCGCTTCTGGAAGAATGGTCAAAAATTCCCATAAACACACCCCTAAACCTTGTGGAAAGCCTTCAGAAGAGTTGAAGCTGTTATAGCTGCAAAGGGTGGACCAACGTCATATTAAACCCTATGGATTAGGAATGGGATGTCACTTAAAGTCTGTGTAAAGCAGAAATAAATTTGTGTTATGAGTTTGTCACACCCAAGAAACATGTGTCTTTGACCACTGAGCCAAATTTGAAAGATTAAAAAAATTATAGTATATAAAATTAGGTCTCAAAATCATGGAAAAACAAGCACTTCTCTCTGCTGTGAAACGCTGGGGGTGTGTCAGTTAGATGCGCTGGAGCCACGCCCACGCACGGGAGGGGAGCCTCCTCCATGTACTGTACAAGGACGTAACCTATAATAACAATGGAAGCTAGCAGCATCATCAGACGGACCCAGCCCGACCTATTTGAGCCATCAGAGCCAGAAACTGACTCTGAGTCAGACACTGATAGTGCTCAGCCTCGTTCCTCACAGTCCATGTTTTACATTACACACAAACATAAAACCCCAGTCTACATATAATTCTTTGTCATAGCTATATTGGTGCACATAAAATATTACCTGTAGATTATCATTGTGCTGTCAGATGGACTCCGCTCAGGGAATGAGGCCAAATCATGTCATGATTAAATGCAATAACATTTGCTAACATTACATGGGCATGACAGGATGCATGATGTAAAATCACTTTCAGGATTTGCACCTTCAGCAAAATGCATTTAATTGCCCAAATGTACAATATTTATAACATACATAAGCACACACTTACACTTAGAGCTTAGATCTGGCCCAAAAAAAATCCAGCCCGACCCGACCCGAGCCGAGCCCGTGCAGTGAACGCGTTACTCTAATCTGACCACTTTTTTCAGTGAGGAGTAATCTAACGCGGTAATATTTCCAAACCACTAATCAGATGAAAGTTACTTATTCGAATCACTGTGCGTTACTATTATTTTTGTCATTTTCCTTAGTAAAAATATATATTTTTGCTTTATTCTTGCGTCTCGGGGAGTGACGTCACGTGCGCGAGAAGTCATGTTTTCAGCACGAGGACACTCACTCACGTGTAAAACCACGCAGCGGCACAAACAACATGGAGGGAGGAGAGAGATGCGCCTTTCTAGCTGGAAATACAGTCATTATTTTGAGTAATTTAAAAAAAAAACACACACACACAAATGCTTGATCAAGGGCCGGCACAACCCGGCCCGAGGACATTGACGGGAAATATCGGCCCGACCCGGCCCGCGACCCGTGGTCCCAGTCAGGTCAGGGTTCGGGCTCGGGCAGAGAATCTAAACTCTACTTACACTCTCTGGCGGGCACGTAATGCCGGATGAGAGACCTGTTGTCGGCGGGACGGTCACATAATGCTGGCGGCGGAGATGAGAGCATGCGCTGTCGGCGGGATGGGAGGATGCAAGCCGGGGACGGAGAGGGTCGGTTCAGCCCCACTGACCAGCGTCAACAGACTCTTCAGATATCCAGACTTTACCTGGTGACAGTTGCTGTAACTATCGGGGGTAAAGTGGACACTGCAGAACCTGGTGATGGTAGTGATTTTAAACTCCTCTTGACAAAATCGATCCACCGTTTCCTTACAGCGTCATTACCCTGCACACTGTGGCATCCAGGAAAGATGCACGAGCGATGTAGAGGAGACATGACTGTTTAGCTGACTGGTTGACTGGTTAGCTAGCTGCAAACTATTCTAAGCGATGCTATGACTCGAGAGCCAGCGGAAAAACCACTGAAGCTAATGCGCTGAATATATTTATACCACTTCCACAGCAGGTTTATGCAAATAATGGCCGCGTTGCGTAACGAAATTTTTAAACAAAGTTTGTGAGCCTAGCTCCAAAATTTAATTCTTAATGGTTGAATGGCTTTTTACATGTTTTAAGGAAATACATTTATGACCTTTTTAATGTGTTTAGAAGAAAATGGCTGAATTTGCTTTACACAGACTTTAAGTTCATATGCAAGTAAAGGCAGGTGAGCGAATACTTTTGGTAATATAGTTTGTGTCTCCTGCAGTTGAAACGACACGATCACTTGGAATGGAGGTAACAGGGATGGAAAGGCTCCATTGGTTCCAACGTGTGGAGGAGTCGCTGTTTTCCGCCAAGGAAAGTGGCCGCATATCAGCTGCAATGAAAATGGTGATGTCTTTAATTTTTGCGTTGGATCTAGCACTGGCCTGTGGAAGTTGATGCGCAAAGACGTTTGCGCAGTTGACTCCGTCATGCTTGCTACTGCTCTGTCCGTAATGTACTGATATTGCGAGACAGCTTTTCACCTCGATGAGAAATAGCATCCTGTGTTAATATTGCAAGATCTCATGCCATCCAGTATCTAGTTTAAAATAGCAAATTGAATAATACAAAAAAATAAAATAAAATGTATCTGTAATATTAGGTCCTGATTTTTTCTGTTTCCCTTCTCTCAATGGCAAGGCTCATATAATCTCTCTCTGTCCTTCACAGCATCAACACAAAAAAACCCTACCTTGCCTCTATATATGACATTTTTCCAGCCACGCTTTAAGACGCTCTTTTTGCCACTTTGCTCAGGTGCGGTGAAAGAAAAGCAACCAACCTCAAGAAAATTGACACAGGCTGTGCTTCAATTGTGTGATAGCCTGACGATAGCCAACCACAATTTCTGACACGTTAGAAATTCATCCAAACATCTAAAAGCTGGTCGGGAGCTGTTCGATCGGTCCTAGCTCCTCCTTGTACACTGTGTACCATTGACACCTGATGATACTTCATTTCTGTTTGAATCTAAGATGAGTCGTACAATATATATCCAGCTGTAGGCTTCAGTATTTCTATATTTGTATCGAAACTGAAATCATGACACTCAGATCCATGAACATGTATCGCGGTGTGTGAAGGCAGAATCGCGACACAACTTCCAGTCCAGATCCAGCCCTATGAGCTATAAGTAGCCCCTTTCACCCAGAGACGCCACATTAACACCACAGCAGCGGTTTGCCAATTGTCCGCCGTTGGCCGTTCACACAAAGTGAAGCACTGTTGAAGTAAAGACGAACCGCTGTGTAACTCGGACTAAAAGCCGGCACTGCGGCTCCTAAAGAGACATGACGGTCATCGTCATGATGATGACGTGTGTGTGTTTTCACGGTGTTTCCCCGGTGTCCCCCCTGTCTATCTAAAGTAGCTCAGCTACCTGCCCATGGCGGCCCGAACGTTTGAAAGCAGCGATAAATACATTTTATTATTGTTATATGCGCTAGTATTAGACTGTTCGTTCTAAATCGCTCTAAATAACGACCACTGGTCGACCATGAAAATCCTTGTGTTTGGAGTGTATAGTTAGTGTGTTATGTAGTGTTTGGTGTAGTGTGTTTAGTGTGTAGTGGAGTCGGTTTTTTGTTTAATGAGTCAAAACAATGAGGAGACTGCTGAATGTGGAGCAGGCAGTGCAGCTCTTCATTCAGCTGGAAGGAGTTCAGGCAGACCTGAGCATTGCCTGCATTTAAATGTAAATAGTTACAGATAACTTTGTAGATTTTTTTAATTTATGGACATATTTAGCAAACAATCTATATTTGCTTTATAAGTAAAAAAAATGGTTTGTTAAACATATTTGTGGTTTTCACAGTAAAAAACTCTTTCCTACTCTGATTTTATGTTATTTTGTGATTTTAGGTCCTAGTGTTAATATAATATGTCAAAATGAAAAAATAACTGTACAGTCACACATGTGAGGTTGTGCTGAAAATAATAACGCCAAACAAGGCAAGGCAAATAGTTTTTAAGGTGAAATATAATGGTATAATCAAAAGTTGTCAAAAACAGCCAATTATATCCCTGACGTCCCACCTCAAACACAACCTCATTTGGCCATCCATGAAAAAGCTACTTAACCTCCCACTTTTCTATAGGAATACATGCTTCCTACGGGCAATGCACTAGTTAAAACAAATGAGATGTGTTTCACAACCCACATAATAAGGTGAAATGAATAAGTTGAGCTCTAGCAACATTTAAATATATACAAAACCTTTTGATAAAAAGAAAGTAGGATGTTGCGTACAATAAAACAGACTCTGTATAGTCTTTTCAATGTTCAAGCTTCTTCAGATATGTCGGTTCTGATTGATATGGCCATACTCTGAACTGAAACAAATAAATGCAAGAGATTTGAGGAGAAGCAGTAAACCTGTTGTCAGACAGAAGGCTGGATGTTGGCAACACAACTGGTGGACTTTAAGGCAGTGTAAGAGATTACCAGTATTGCAAGAGAAACAGAGAGTCTACTAAGATATAAATGATGACTTCAGATCAACAAACAAAAAGAATAACACAGTTTTTGACTGCTGCAACAAATGGCTCAACATATCATTTTTAAACATTCAAACGTAAAATTCACTCTGACAGCCTCGACTTTGATGTGGGCCAGAAACCAAGGGTTGTTAGTGACATTCGCAGTGGGAAGTAAGGCTGTAACACCACCAGAGTCAGAGGTCAGACTGCAGTCTTGCTAAAAATGCAACCACTCATGCCGCTTTAATGCACTCTGGACAAAAACATCCACCAAATGGCTGCGCTCTGCCACTCCAAGCCATCACATCCTCATATTCTCTGCCTAATGCCTCCTCCTGCCTCTCCTGTCGCCAGCCTCCATTTTGAGGAAGGTTAGATGAACCCTGTGAGGGTATTATTCTAGGGCTGTGTTTATTTAGGTCGTTTTCACTGCGGGGGAACTTTTATGAGCAGGCTTTTATGTTCACACAAGACTTCAAATAATGCCCTGTACAATCCTGCTAGCGTGCACCAGCCAGGATAGAAAAAAAAAAAAAAAGAAGAAGAAGAAAAAAAAAAAGCCTTGTTCCCTCATACAAAGCTTTTTGTGACTAACATTTGATCTGACAACAAATGGCGATATAGACTTTCATAATAATCCAAGTGCCCAGCATCCCATATTTTCCAACACTTAGGGCATTTTGCTATGAAATGACGCTTTCAAACTTAAAGTAGTCCCAACACAAAAACTAATAAAAAATAATTTCTGAATAAATTGCCAGGATTATATCAAATCACAACTTGTAAATAGGAGGGGAGGTAAGAGGAGATCCGCTCCATCAGGTAATGCAGAATAACCCTCTGGTAATGAGATCTTCTTTTTCTAAACTGGACACACACTTTTTGGAAATTACTTCATTTATTTGCAGCATGATGCTGCCTAACCTTACACATTAAGGCTCTACATGGTGATGTGCAGAAATATGAACAGCGGCCTTTGTGAGTGTTAACAGAATCCAACTTATTTCATTGTCTGTGCAGATGGCAGAAAATTAGATTCAGGATGTGTGTCACATTTTCTGCAGAGACAGAATATTATATGTGCTGCTCGGGGTAGATGAGGGATCATGTGAGGCTATGATCACACAAAAACAGATTGTATTTGTGTCTGAAACGTAGTTGAAAAGGTTTAACTGCTTAGGTTTTTTGTTGAGGCTCACTATGTTTGGCAAACAATTCTAGGCATAATAACTTACATGTGGTGAGCACAAGGATGCTTTGACTTGAGAAAAGGATGAGAAAGGGACTGAAATGTTAGAAACAAGAGAATATTGAAAGCCACAGTGCAAGGTTTTCTGTATACTACCTTTCAATTCAATTTGTTTTATATAAAACATAAAAAGGCAGAACACTAACTGAATAAGTGTTTCATAACAAGTTACTCACATAGTTTATCTAGCTCCAAATCACAAGTTTGTCCAGAACAATTTTACACTCACATCGAATGGCCTTGAGAGCAATTAAAAAAAGAAAAACACGAAAACACTTGTAAACCTATCTCCCTCTGTTAAAGTTAACTCTAATTAAGCATTTGCATCACATCACATGCAACTGCTGACTGGATGCTGGATAAGTAAGCTGGAGATGGTACACAAGGCTGTGCTGGAACAGACTCCATTCACATGTGCCCACATCCAACATTGCGCCTCAAATGCACACCACTCTCTTCTCAGTATAAAGTATACTACCAAACTATGTGTGGTTTAGATGAGGTTTGTTTGAGAGTTGAGGGTGGAGGATGTGAAGGCAGGTCAGGAACATACAAACTACTTTTGTGCACTTAATTTCAAGAGCAATGTGAGTCCTAACCTTCTAACCTGACACAATCTCTCCAGCTAACATGTTTGTGCTCACACCAGCGCTGTAGAACAGCACGCAGATCATAATGTACTTCGGTGCAGGTACTGTATCCCAGAACATTATGACTCCTCACAGAAGAGCAACATATTTCATCGGCAGCACAAATTCTCTGTGATCTCTTCGCAGAGACAGAGATGTCTGACTCTGCTGCAGAGCCAATAAACCTGACTACAAATGTTATATAAGTGAGCCACAGCTGGTAGGGGGTGGGCTGCAGAGGAAACAACACAAGGCAACATGGACACAGATGTATCTCAGACAGGAAGGCTGGTACTAATAGGGACATAGGTTGGGTTTACCTTTAAGAAATACCTTAACAATATCCCAGCATGCTCTGGTTTTGTAGTCTGATCCCCAGTAGCAGTTTAAGAAAGGACGCCACCGCATTAAAATCTGAGCCATCTCAGACAAATAATATGTTGAATTTAATGACAGCCAGAAAAAAGGGAGAATGTCTCAACAGCTGAAAAAATTTTGAACATGTGATAAGGGAGATGAAAAAAAAGCCTGTATGTGTGAAAAGCAAATGTTAGGGTGTTAATGAACATCTAGTTGTCCCTGTCCTGTCTTAGATGGCTAACAGAACTGACATAACTATCTTTGTTAAGAACCTGTATCTCAGACTAGGATCTGCAGATTTCCTTCTCATTTGTTTTCAGACGAGATGTGAGATCAGATCTAGGTCTCCAGAGAAGTAATAATTTGAGAGCGACGGCTCCAAACATCAGGCACCATCAAGGTTGAAGAGTCCTGATGCCTGCTTCAGTATTTTCTCAAACAGAAGTCAGAACAGAAAACATCTACTATTCACCCTTTAAAAGATTTTGCTTGGTTCCTCTATCTACAAGCTTGTGGCTTTGTCTCTATAGGGGAAAACCATGATCCAGAGAAGGATCAGCAGATCCTGGCTAAAGTCCCACTTTGGAGTGCTAGAATGGTGATGATGATGTCATTGTCCATAACCTGCTGGTTGGCGGTCATCAACAACTGAGCCCTGCACTACCATAACCATTTTTTGTGGGTTTGTATAATCATCACAATGACTCAAACGGTTGCAGCACACATGATGTTGTACACAGTTGTACAAATGAGAAGTGACAGAAGTGGTCAATTTGAAAAGATTCAGACAAATCTGAAAGTTGTGGGAGAGGGGATTTTGGACACTGTTGAAGTGCTGTCCTTGAGAGAATGTACTTTGCACTATGCAACGCTTGTTAGGATGTTGGACAGGTGCAGAGAATTCTTTAATCTCTGACATGTCATCGGTCATCTTAGAACAAACATGTTCACCAATGATAAGCTGTTGTACCATTAAAGTCCTGCTGCATTAGCTATTGGCAGTTTCTGGTGAAAACAATCAACCGGTCCACTTTGATACAAAAGAAGAAGTATCATAAATTAGGGCTGTCAAAGTTAACACGTTAATAACGCGTTAACGCAACATCCTCTTCACGCCGTTAATTTTTTTAACACGCGATTAACGCTCGGTATTTAAAAAAAAAGATGATTGTATGATTTACGGCCGTCGGTGGCACCTGTAGTCTTGATCCAGAGGCTGGCAGAAGAATAAGAAAGGGAATCAGAAGAAGAAGAAGCAGGGTTGGCGGTTCCGGAAAAACACGGTCGACTGAAAAGCGAAAGCGAAAGGAAATGGAGAAAGGACTTATGAACGGCAAATTCACTTTCACTGCCAGATGGTTCGGCCGATAGGACAAAAGTTATCTTCACTTAATGTCGACATGAAATGAGTACCACTGAAGTATGTCGAGTCTCAAATATCATTTGCAAGCCAAACACATGGCAGATGCAGAGAGCACACCGCCCCCCCCCCCCCTTGCCAAAAGCAGACATCACCATGTTTTGATCCCATTTAGGGTGAGGTTATATTTTTTGAGCCTTTTATATTCCTGCATGATTTGAAGTGTTGAATAAATGCAATTAATCGCGATTAAAAAAATTAATCGTTTGACAGCCCTATTATAAATATGAGGCAAGATTTGAAGTTACGATCCTGATTTTTCTGTAAATTTATGCACACTTCACTTCAATGTAAGAGAAAAGTTGCACTGATTCTATATAAGTGATGTCTGTTCGTTCTGATTCAGCAGAAGCAGGAAATAAAATAAGTGTGCAATTTTTGAGGCAAAATGCATCAATCGGGCTTAAACCAGGAGACAGAATTGAACAATTTTAATCTTTCCTGTTTTGGACAGTAGAAAAGCCTCCATGTGATAAGAAAAATGGACATACTGCCAATTCTGAACATAAAGCGTTTGGCTGGCTGTTTCCACCCAGTGAGCGGGCCATGCCAGACCTCTCCACAGACTGGTTAGCATCTGAGGCGAACAATAGTTTTACCAGCAGACTGAGACAGCTATCTGTGTGGTCACCTGAAGTCAGGGGTCTCTGGAGGAACCTGCTGCAGAGGTAAAGGTCGGGCGGGACCTAAAGCTACTTTATAAATCCCGGCCTGGTGACGCCCACACAGAGGGATCAGGAAACACAGCTGCTTTGTTATGAAACAGCAGCTTCAGTGGTTTTATTTTTTCAGCAGAGGATTAGTCCTTCATTAATGCATTAATGGATCAGTGCTGCACTGTGGGTCTGAAAACATCCAAGTAAGCACAACACTCTCATCTCTGTGTGCTACTAAAAGCAGCAGCAGCAGTTGTGTACGTGTGTGTCTCAAATTGACAACAGTGTGTGTTTTAGTTAGTTGTTTTTGTGTATTAGGCATGTGTCATGACTGCTGTTGATTCAAAAATAGAACTTCAGTTAGGAAATAAAAATGTAACCCGTTTTATTTTCAGCTCATATTCTTTAATATGTAAGTTTTATGTCGTGCTAAATGACAGCTGTTCCCCCATATGCGAAAAACAACTGAGCCAATCAGAGCTTTGAAGGCCAGATTAGAAACGTCTACGTCATCTTCCCGTGCCAGAGCCAGAAAAACGGCCACAAAATGGCAGCAGGCACAGATGAGATTGAGACAGCTGTACAGGTTGATGTAAGGCGACGGATATACAATCACTATCTTTAAATCTGCATATTTATCCCACTGACATGAAAAATTAAATCTGCTCCTTTCCACCACTGCTGCAGCTTCTTGCTGTCTGTCACTGGCTACTGATTGCTTTGGGCAAAATAACAACCCCTGCTAGTACTGGTGAAAGACTTTACACTGTGTGTCCCAACCCGTATATAAAGGTTGTTTGAGGAATTTGGACAAAAACAAAGCACATCCTGTTGGCCACTTGAACCTGTACTAATCAATGCTTGTATATTACAATGGATCAAATGTCATGTGTAAGGTGATGCTTGTAATGGCAAACCAATGAGAATTGTCACCATTTCAACAATTTTCCTCTACGAAGTCTTTCAATATGTCTGTTTTAATTTCACAGCCCCCACCTTGACTGTTTTGGTTCACTCTCATTACACTCATCAACCTCTTTTTTAGCTGCAGCAAGCAACCTAATAAAAGCCCTAAAACCAACTGCGTACAACCAGCAGACAGCAGACAGACACAGTTAGGGACTGGCTAGTGAAGACGGTAGAACATTTAGCAGCGAAGGAGCCAGATATTTTTTCTCTGGAGTTGGTGGAGACCAAAATGGAGCTCTGCTGGTTGTGTAAATTGGCAACTTTTTGCTAGCGTAATTGCCGTAAATTACCTTTATAAAGTGATACTGTCATTGTCAGTGTTTTGTTCACAACTGACTTTAAGTTGCTACAAAATATCAGTGGTTTAATGTCAATAAAAAAACATATCTAATCAAAGTTAGTGCAGAAATGTTTAACACCCACCCCCCGATTATCAGGGCACACTGAATAAATGAAGTAAGCCAAATTGTTGATTCAGTGTGATTATCAGTTTTTTGATCCATGTCTCTGTTCAGCAGCTGTGGATTTTTTTTTAAACCGGTGCCTTTCCGGACATTGTAACACTCTATGGAGGTCTAATGTCAAATTAGTCAGTCTGTCTGTGAATAAAAGACAAATGCCAAAACTTTTTCAAACAATCTAAAGAGGTTTATCTGTGATGAAACATCCTGTAAAACACTGTGAATTTCAGGACAAGGTCATAAAGTAGAAATGTAACTGCCAGTCTCTCCATCTCCAAGATAAAACCATCTCTGTATCGGTGAATACTCAAAGGAAGATTTCTACCAGGAAATTATGAGAGAGAACAGAGAGCTACTGCTCCCTCCGTCAGACCTGCGTTATTATTCTAGTGCACCAAGAGAAGCTTGCCTTGCATTTTTATTGCTTCCTATAACATCTTCTTTATTATCCTTACACTATTTGTAAAGCACGTTTGGCTCTGCCTTGAAAGGTTTTATGTACAGCAGATTAAGTTAACATTTCTTTCTTGTAGGTGTGTTTCTGTTTACGAGTGTGTGTCATTATGATTCTCTGGAGGAAATGACAATTTTTACGGTCTATGTTTGATGAAAATAACAAGATCTTTATCCTATTCCAAAGTATCAACCTGCATGATTATAAGGTCTCTCTTTAGTTGAGGGGAAATCATGTACACTATGCACACACTCTTTATGAATACAGTTTGAATTTGGGTATAGTTCCCTTTACTAATTCAAACACACCAGTGTTTCCTCTACATTCATTTTGGAGTGGCGGCTCGCCACTCCTAAGTCCTAGTCGTCGCTCCTTCAAATTTCTTTTCTTTTTTTTTTTTAATTGTCGCAAATACACCACCGCCGCATCATATCTCCACCTTCACAGCAGAGTCCTGCACTGGGTCAGGTGTCGCGAGTGCTGAGGTAAACTAGATAACTATCTTGCTCAGTATCTACTCTTTGGAGTAGACGTTAATTACACACGAGAGCGCGGCCTTGAAAGTGACATCATGTCAAGCACCCAGGCACCAGGTCAGAGAGTCAGAGGATTGTCATCTTGAAAATAGGGCAACTACTCACCGGAGAAAAGGTAGATTTGTTAGCTTAAGAAAACTTATAATAGATTGCATAAGTTCAATAGACATTCGCAAAATATTGATGGCCATCTAAGGTTATGTAACATATCGGTAGCTTAATCAATTAGGCCCGGTGCCAACTCAACTTAGTTTCGCTTACGTGAGTAAACTAATTGACAGCATTAGGCGAATATATACACGCCATCTGCTGACGGCATTTTCAGATGAGCTTGTTCAAATATTTCTCAAAGAAGAGAAAGACACCTGATGAAGATGACACTAGTCAGGTATCATTAACCTTTTACTGACCCAAATGATGATGGTTAGGTAAAAAACTGTGTTCACACTTGTAATCAGATGTGATGTGAGTGTAGATTATCTAACGTTAATGTTTTATGTAATCGTATAAGACAAGTAACATTAGACAGGGTGGAGCAGTGGAACAAAGTAAAGGAGAGCAGAGTACAGCAGGGGGAGAGCCACGTGAAGGAGCAGGAGAGCAAAGTGATGGTGCAGGAGAGAAAGATGAGAGTAGAGGAGAAAAACCTAAAGGGAAGCACAGGCTATCAGGCTGGGACCCTAAATTAAATTAAATTTAAATTAATTAAAAATATATATATTTTATTGTTGTATTTTTTGTTATTATTTTTTATTTTTACATTCAGCCTTTAAAAAGCCATTTTCCATGCCAGCCATTCAATAAAAAGGGGGATTATGCTGGGCATAAAAGTAAAATCTGCAGTCGAGTGTCATTTGTTTACGCCGCCACAGCTCCCCGGAGAGCCTGCCCCCGCTGCTGAAAAAAATCCTAGACGAAACACTGCACACATTGGTTTTTTCTAGCCATTTTACAGTACAAAAAGTATTTTATGAAATCTGTATTCATCTTTATCAAAAAGAAAAGCATGCCAATACATTTTCATATTGTATGGGAATTAGTGTAAACCAATGATGCCTGACATACTAGAAAATATTAAAGTGTCTAACAGCAACATGGCTGAAAAAATTGTCAGTTATATAAATTTGCATGATTTGTAGTTAATTGGCTAAAACTTGCAAAACCACCGGTCTGATCCTCAGATGTATGTTTATTTATCAGCCATATTACTGAACATCAAATTCAGCAAGAAGTAAATTTACTACAACTTCTCTAATATGATACTGATGTTCATTAAAAAGCAACTACAGGGAACTTTCACTTTTTGTTGATCCTGGAAGCTACTGAGTACCATGTGTGCAGTTGTTTTGCAAACTAGTGAAGAAAAACACATTCATTTTATACAAGTTTTCTTTTTAAAGCAACATAATGTAACATTCTTACCTAAAAATAACAGCTTCAAAATCCTTCTGATGGTACAGTGTATGTAATAGGGTGAATGGTGTCTCTGTCTCAGCCACTCCGCCCCCTTGTAAGTTATATCAGCACTATGTAACTTCATTGAGAGGGTAAGAAAAAAGCATTACATGCTTATGGTATGTTTAGAAACCTTGACTGTAATGCAGCCTTTAAAACCAGAAAAAATCTAAGAGGAAATCTTGAGTCTCATATCCCGATAACAATATATAAAAGATTATACTGCCCAGACTGACTAGAATATAGCACTTCACTAGTCTGCCAACTACTCAAAGCATTCTATATCACTATATGTCACATTCACTCATTCATACACAGAATCATACATGGCAAAGGGCGCCATGCAGGTGCCACCTGCTCATCAGGAGTGATACAGTGCTTCCTATCCAAAGCGTCCTACGATTTTTTTTTTGCTCAGCCATTCACACACACTGATGAAACAGCCATCGGGAGCGATTTGAGGTTCAGCATCTTACCCAAGGACTCTTTGACGTGCAGTCAGGGGATCCAGGGATTAAACCACCTTCCAATAAGTGGACAACTCAAAATATCTCCTGAGCCACAGTCACCCTTTTCTAGGTTTCCAAGGAAATTATTGAGCCTAAGGCACTGTACTAAAGGATCAGTTACAAGATGGAATCAGCTGCAATAACAAAAAAGCTGGACTGGCTGTAATACAGCAAACACAGCTGCTTACAATAAGTCTCTGAAACCGACAGTCAGGACATCCCCACAATTGACTCATTAAACAACAACAAACAAGGCAGTCAGGAGACTTTAGTGTGTGTGTGTGTTGCTGCAGATCACCTACTGGACCAAATTTCAGCTCCCTGCACTGTTAACAACCAATCAGAACAGACTGACTCATGAAGCGGGTCACCTGCAGTGTGTGCAAGCAGCAGGCAGCGTGTGTGTGTGTGTGTGTTTGTGAGTGTATGTGTGAGTGTGAGTGTGAGTGTGGTGTGTGTGTGTGTGTGTCTCAGCAAGGTAATGGAGACATCATATGACCGTGCACGGCTGACCGCTTAGAGCTCTGCCCGGAGCAGCTCACAGGAGAGTCAACCTGGACAGACACTCACAGAACATTGTTACTTACTAAACCTCTCTGCTTTGTCCCATCAGCTGTCTACATGTCTATGTTGCTGGAGGATTTAATATTTGAGGAAATGACTGCCCACTTCACAGGTTTCTTTAAGATATTCTCCATGATTATTTTGCTATTCTGTACAGTAACATTTTGACATTTGACAAACATGTTTATTTTCCTTTTTACTAGGCTTTAGAGCAGTGTAAGAAGGCTGAAAACCTGTTTTTTTTATTCAGACACTTGAATGCAGCATTAACATTACAGCAATCTGTATTCATAACAATGGATTTTAACAAAGGAAAAGTTGATCAATACTGTACATAAGCGACAAGGCCACATTTTGTTACTACAGCCCAACCTACTCAATATGTGGGGCCAATGCCAATACTTATATTAGGAAGTGAAAAAATCTGATATTGAGTTATCGGCCAATATACACAGATTTTAAGCAATAATCCCTCTGATGTGGTTATCAAACACTTGTGACAAAGATATGTACTTATGTAAAGGTATGTAATTTACATTTTATGTGCATAGATATATATAGATTTCGTGTTTAAAGAGTGTTTGTGCTTGACAGAAAGTTAATACAGAAAGTGTTACAGAATAAGAGTGAAGATTACCAGATACTTACTATATGAGAAAATCAATAAACAGTGAAGTAAAAAAAAAAAATCTTTGGAAACCAAACAAAGAGATTTGTTGCTATGACTGCCACTTGTTGACTATTGTTGATGTCACGTTTTCAGTTAGTAAAAATCCAGCGTTTCCCCGTCTTTTTTTAGTGCAGTCTTACATACAGTATTTGGACATACATGGACAGAATTACATTTCTTTCCCAGACTTGCCTGGGAGCCCTCTGTAAACTCTGAATAAAGTCCCAGTGTGAGAAGCTAATTATAATATCCAGCGGCATAGTATTGGGCAGCTGTCCAGCCAGCCTTCATGGGCTGAAGCCAATTCACTACATCCATTCACCTCATACAATCCACTGCCAGGCAGAGAGTTAGCACAGAGCTAAGACTTTTCACCTCACTGTACCCAACCAAAACTGCTGCCACAACACCTACGGTATCAAATAAAGCTGTGATCCGCACTTCTAAATCCACTATTCAAGTTTGAAGCAGTCATGCTCACACAGGAGGGCAGGGAGATGAACCAGCCACCTATAATGTGGCTTTATATGCAGATTCTAAAATATGAAGCATCAGACTCACATAAAGAGTTAAAAAGTTACTCTTTTTAAATATAAACTCTCCAAACACTATGTGATGTGTTGCACGAGACAAGAATTTTGACATCAACTATAATTTTTTTCAAGGGTTTGAAATGAAAACACAAACTTAATAAAACAACTAACTTGTGCTTTATGTGTTCTGCAAAAAACTTTAAACTCAGTTTTTGTTTTTGAAGGAAGGGGTATAGAGAAGATTTTTTTTTTTTAGTTAAGACAGTTTCCGCCACCTATCTATCCCTTACAAAAACCTGTCTGGATAGACAGAAAATCCATGGTTGTCAAGCTGAAACCAAAGTATTTTTTTCTACTGAGTCTTTTAATCGACGACAGCAGTGTTGCCTCTCATATGAGGAAATTCAGTGTGAGATACCAAACGGAGCATCCAATAACTTAAACAAAAAATATTTTTTTTGCTAAAGCTACTGTCCAAACACCTCATCTTTCTTGGCTCCCAAAACCCTCCTCACTTGACACACGATGGAGTTATTACGAAACACAAACCAGGCAGCTTAATAAGTAATGAATCAACTCTCTCTGTCTAATTTAACTGCCACTACATATTAAAGCTAATAATTTTCTTATAAAAATGATCTCTGGGAGATTCAGTCTTTACTCAGCCGATGACAGCAAAATCAGAAAAAAGAACAGTTGGGAGACAAGAAGAGGATGACATGAAACGAAGAACTCCAGTCAGACTGAAACACTACTCTTTGAAAGACACAATGAAAGTCAATGTATATTGGTGACCCCTTCATGCACTAGCAGACATCGACATACAATCTAACCAATAAAACCAACATAGACTTTTGAGCAGTTCCACCTTTCAGTCCCTACATTGAAACATTTTCATGCAGCTTCCAGCACATCACCGTTTGACAAAGCACTGAATGATTTACAATTTCAGATATTCTTTCACTTTCCAATATCCTGTTTAACAAGCAATAAGATTACATTAACGAAGTCAAGATTGCATTTCATTGTGTCTTTAAAAAACAACTCCTCGTTGGATTTTAGAAGGGAGAAAAACAGCTATGCAATTAACACATCTACCACAGATTTTCCTCTCTACAAAGTCTAGTGTGAAGTTAGTCTTTAAAGCCACATCCACACAAAGCTGAGAAAAGAAGCTTTTCTCTAAATTTGGCCCTCCTGTCTAGAGTGAGCTGACGTCGTCTGTAACCAGAATTTGGAGCTTTTGGATGGTTTATAATCTGCAATAAATTAATATTACATACAGTTATCATGATGTGAGACTATACCAGTGTTTCCCCTATATGCATTCTGCATTCTACGCAAAAAAAAAAGACATGATTTTTGTAGGTTTAATATCACGGGTGAATGGCGAATTCAAGTTGCACGCAGTGAAAGCACTACACCCCAAGTTATCTTAAAATCGATTATCATCGTCATCACTGCTATTTATATAATTTCAATAAGTCAACATTTAAGTTGAGTGACTGAAATCCTCGTCATCCTATTCAAAGGCTGCAACAGGTGACTCATCGAAGCCAGACGTGATGCAGACAACAACAGGCTCTGAATCGCTGGAAACTGATTTAGGGACATTGAATTACTTAGCATAAATATATTTAAAATAATTACAGTTTTTTCAATATCTTCCATGTCATGTGACCCAGTGACTCCAAACCAGCAGCAGATTGTAGTAGTAAACTGGACGAATAAGACACATAGTTTTTTGTTTTTTTTAAATTGTATTTTAGTGCTTCTTCTATTTTATATGAATATTAATATGCAGAAATCATGAGTTTTTTTCAATAGCTTCCATGTCATGTGACCCAGTGACTCCAAACCAGTAGTATATAAGTAGCGGTATTTAAAATAAATTAGATTCAACAAATTAGTTTCCGCATTGTGCCACTTTATTTCCATTTTTTAGGCTTATGATAAATATCAAGGAAAATTAAGCAGAAAATTAACACAAATTATGAACTCAATCTGTCTTTTCTTTCCGAAATCTCACCAGCAGTCACCATTTAAAGGGTTATTTTTCAATATAAAATGCCCCCAGACCCCCCTAGTGTTGCTAGGTTAACGAATCAGAGCACCGCTGCTAATATATAAATAAATATATATTTATAAATAATAATATATAGGGGAAACACTGCTATACTGTATACATATGTATCAAATATCTCATTGTGTTAATATTTTGTCAAGTACCAAAAGTCAGCCCAACAATACCATCACAATGTCGATATTAAGGGTTTTTGATCACAAAAATATCGTGATATTTGATCTTGTCGCCCAGTTCTGACATTTATGAAGTGATTTGGGGGGTATTTCACATTTTGATTTTAGTGATGTAGACTAAAAATATTACAATATCATTTGAAGGCCAAATACCCCAGCTTTACATTACCTTCCTCAGAAACAGAACAATGGAAGGTATGTAATTGTGGCCAACTTTAAGTATAAATGGAAGCAGGACAGTCATTCAACATGTTTAGACTCAGTAGAGTCTCTGGTATGTCTGCCTCACTGTGCTGTATGACAACTGAGTGATGAGAACAAAAATACATTTAACTGTTTTGCTATTGTTTAGGTCTTTAGCACTGACTACCATCTTTAAAAAGTCGACCTTAAAAGGCTGGTGTGTTTTGTTTTCAGATTTAGCCAGCTGAGCCATCAGGACAGCCCGACACACAGCCTGAGTAAACCCCCCTCAGTGTCAGAGCCTAAATATACCATGAGAAACACAAAGAAAGTTGAGCTTTTATCTCCTCAGCTGAGCCCTGGGAGCTTTTGCGGGTCATGATGCAATTCCCGGACTCCAGTGAGCTCAGGTAAAGCTGCGGGAGAGTTTAGTCTGAAGCAGCACAGTCCACTAATGGCTTTCATTAATGCAGCTCTGGATGCACAGCATTCATCCTGGACTGCACATCATCGCTCTCACAGCTCACGTACCACTATCAAGTGCAAAACATAAGGTCCTTAAACCAGCCTATCACCACACATCCTCTCCTCCTGACCTGCAGTACTTTAACCTGTTCACATGACTTCAGAGTTGATTTTTTAAACCTTTACTCATTTAAGCATTTCTAGTTTGTCCAAACTTTACCTAGATTTGAATATATAAATAATATATATATTGCCTAGGCCCTAATTACAAAGTAAAATGACATGTGCTACAAAAGATGTTATCCATATCCACCGCACCTATGTCAAACCTTTCACATGGCCTCCATTATACTGTCTTGTGAGAGTGGAAAAGCCTGTAAAACAGATTTAGGACCACAGAGAGAAACTAAAACTCTCCATTAACATCAGGCAGTAAGAGGAACTCTGTTTTTTCCAGTTGAAATCAGTAATAAATGGTAATAATCCAAAAATTATGCATAGAAGAAAATTCATTGCAGTCTTCTTCCATCGTCATGTAGTTATGTTCAGGGATTGCTGGCAGCAGACAACATGTTGTTGACAACAAAATTTGAATCCATATAACGGTCTTACCTGAAATCAATTTTTTATGCTTATCCAGACTTGTGAGACTTGTGTACGAGCTCTGTCCTTCACCTGGCGGATCTCGCTGAATGTGCCAGCACAGAAGATGATATGAAGACCATCCTTTCATGTTGCCAGAGCAGAAACGCCTGCGTGAATATTTCAGTCCCTGTGAAATTGCTGGCAAAGCTACTCTGCTTCTCTGTGTGTCTTTTTCAGCACGCCTCAAACAAGCGGCACCCCGTCCTTCACGGGGAAAGCAGCACTTAAAGATATGCACGGGAGATCTTAAGAAAAGTGACGCCGCCTGGCACGGGTAACAATCAGGTGGGCCTGTTCGTCCTGAGCGACATGACAACTGAAGCGCCACAATGAGGCTCAGGAAAACAGCACTGACTCACACTGAGCTGTTACTGAACTGAGCTCACATGTTTAACATGAGATCATTGGGTGAGACATTCCTCAATTTACATCACAATCAAGGATGTTAAAAATTACAGCGTGTCTTTTTCCTGCTTGCAGATACGCCATTACTTCCTGTGTTCCAGTTTGGTTGATAATAGCTGAAAAACTCTTCTCTACTTAGTGCCTACTGCAGCATTCTTCAGAAATGTTATAAGGTTTGACTGTTTCACTGATCTTTGAACATTTAAATTACTAGCAAGTTTTACTGAACAGTATCATATCACAACTGAACTTGACTCGATTGACTTGATCCTCGACTTACTAAATTGATCAGGAAGAAGCTCATAAAAGTCTAAAATGTAATAGACTATGGTATGTCTAAAGTGTGGGTGCAAAGTAAGCACAGACCTGAGTTTCAACTAAACGGACTACAATGTCCTCATCTATTATTAAAACAAAGCTTTAGGAGTGTAGAAACTGTGACTGGTTCATCTGTTTCTACTGCTGATTTATCTGCTTTATATTATAGATCAATCAATGTTAAAAGTGTAATGTTAAAGACTTAAAGTGAAACTCTCACCAAAAAGCAACAGAGGCTTTATTTGCAATTGAATATGAGTCAAACCTTTGTGTAAAAGCATAATTACGATGATAGAGGCACTTTTAAGATTTACCGTATTTGCGTTTTCGCGCACGTTAATTTTGAACAGGAGTGCTAGGGGCAGGGATACGATGGCATCAAAATCGCTATTTTTAGAACACTAAGAAGGCTCGACACAACATGAAACTTTGCTCGTAGCATCACGAGGGTCTTGTTTGTGTACACAGAGTTTACTGAAAAGAAGGTTTTTGCAGCAGCTAACGTGAGTAGTTCAAAAACCTTCTTTTTCACAAACTCTGTGTACACAAACAATGTTCTCAATGCTCGTGTTCATGGGTAGAGACCCTGGTGATGATACGAGCAAAGTTTCATGTTGTGTCGAGCCTTCTTAGTGTTCTAAAAATAGCAGTTTTGATGCCATCGTATCCCTGCCCCTAGCACTCCCGTTCAAAATTAACGTGCCCGAAAACGCAAATACGGTAAATCTTAAAAGTGCCTCTTTCGTCGTAATTATGCTTTTACACGAAGGTTTGACTCATATTCAATCGCAAATAAAGCCTTGGTTGCTTTTTGGCGAGAGTTTCACTTTAAAGTGAACGTGACCCCTTTCACACTGGACAAAAAAACCTACATACACCCACTAACATCTAGCTTTTGTCTTTATAGGAAAATGGTAACACAGCATTCATTCCCAGGTTGAGCGACTCTGCAGTAGTCATGAGCATTTATTGAGTGGACTCGCTAATTTTCACCCCTTTTGTGTGATGCTATACGACTTTAAATGAGTTTAAGGATATCAACAGTTTCCCATCTGCCGCCATTCAGGCAACGCTAAAACATTGTTCAGTTGGCAATGAGTTTAAACGAGAGGTTGAAGTAAAAGATGTTTTAAAAATAAACACTGTAACATTGTCACTGGCGGTAATACTGCTTTACACCTGCTTTCCGGCACGTTTGTGACGCCAAATGTGACACACCAGAGGGGAAAAAACCAAAACCAAAAAGTACAGAAGGGCAAACTCGTCTGCCGAAAATAGTAAAGTTTTAGAAGTAGTAAGCGCACATATGCACTAACTTTGGTATGAAAATGGAAAAATTATCTCCAACTCCGCAGTTCCTCTTAGACAAACATTTTAGCATGTTTCAGGTCCTTGTTTCGTTTTTTACAGCCCACAACTTTACTGTTCGGTTCACTTTAATCAGTTGTTTCCAGCAGCAGTCAGAGACTATCTGGTGAACATAGTACGGTATTTAGCTGCTAAAGAGCCAGACAATTTTCCCTAGAGTTGGAAGGAGAGTGACTATTGGATATACATTGATAAAGTAGGCACAAACATGAGTCTAAATGAATAATGATGTTGCTCTGTATCTACTCATCATGTAAATAACTGTTTACGTTCAGTATATCGACTCATAATATGTCAGTTTTGAGTATACAGCTTCTTGCTCTGGCCTCAAGTGACAATAAATCTCTTAATGCAATTTTAAGAATTGAAAAGGAAACTTGAGCTTGGCATTGTTCAGACTAAGATCATCAGTGTGTCAAGAAATATAGTCTTCCTATTCTTTCCAATTATGCCACTGCACTGATGAAAATTCTGTGGAGGACTAAAAAACACAGGGTGGCCCAATACAAAAAAAGTGATTCAGTCAGTAAACATCCTTTTATCCAGCTCCACTGATCTGCATCAAAAAAGATGTTCCTGTTTTTAGTAAATGACAACCAAAAAAAACAGTCAGTAGTATAGGAGGGAAAGCTTGAGGAGGAATTTACAGTGCATTCTGTGTTCACAGCCTGGATGTAAGTGACCCCCCCAACATGTCTTAAAAGTAGGACCGGGACTCGATTAAAAAAATTAATCGAATTAATCAGAGGCTTTGTAATTAATTAATCCAAATTAATCGCATTTTAATCGCATATAAATATTTGACCTGAGAACAGTGAAAAGGAATTTTTTTCACACAGATTTTAGTATACCACAGAATAATGACTGAATACAGAAGCTTAAGCAACAAAACATTGTTTTGTCAAGACCAACAGACCAGTGCAATTTTTTAATATTTTTTTTGGCCTTTTATGGCTTTATTGACAGAGCAGCTGAAGATATGACAGGAAACGGAGAGAGAGAGAGAGAGAGAGGGGGAGTAACACGCAGCAAACGGACCCAGGCCGGGAGTCGAACCTGGGTCCGCTGCAGAGCCTCGGCACATGGGACGCGGGCTCTACCCACTGAGCTAAACGCTGCCCCGACCAGTGCAATTTTTGCCATAAAGTGTAGCAATAGCATGCTCTTATCTACGCTGCCATCCGTCCGCTTTTGAAAACAAAATTTCCCATCCACGGGGCCAACCAAAGCAGTCTCATCTGCTTCTTCGTTCATTGTTGTTGTCTGAAGTCATGACCGTTAGTTGGTGCTCCAGTATAATCGGTACCCCTGAAACTCTTCCAGTGAGAAACGTTCCGCGGTGCAAAAATAAGTGCGATTAAAATGCGTTAATTTTTTTAACGCGTTAATTTTTGTGTAATTAATTAATCGTAATTAACGCGTTAAAGTCCCGGCCCTACTTAAAAGTAAATGTAACATGTGAGCTGATGGCCCTCTGACAGAAGTCCATGAGGGGTTTTGCAAATGAGTCCCATTTCTGGCTGAAGCAGGCAACTGGCAGCTACTGCATTTCAGACATCCTGAATCATGTGCTGCAGGGTTTCTGTTTTCAGAGCACATCAAATAGCTCAGGAGAAAAGACGTCCTCTGGGATTCTCTTAAAAAAAAAAATAAAAAAAAACCCTGTGTCCTGGATGATAATATGTATTTCAAATGGGCAATGGCTGGTCCAGATTGGATTCCTTCTCTTCTGTCATCATCAGGACTCTCCAATGAAGCTACTTTCTGAGGCTTATACTGGAGGATGAGCTGAGCTCTCCGGCTCTTTAGGTGAGTGAAATAAGAGATGATGGAGCTGATGGCAGCAGGAACCTCTATGCTCAGGTTTCACTGCTTTACCTCGTCAGACCTGTTCAGTTACACTGCTGAGGTGTAGCTTCTGCAGTCAAGCCAACACATGAGAGGGAAGCAGAGTTTGATGCTCAGTCTTGGCAGCAGGATGAGTAAACAATATGCTGATGTAGGTACCACAAAATATTAATAATCTCAATTCATAATTCAGGTGGTTGCAGTGTTACCCTGGGTCGGTATTTGGCAGTTATGGAGTAAACTGCTGATGATGTTGAATACATAAACAGAAAAATCTATTTTCTTTGTTAGGCCTTTCTCTAAAAACACATATCACCTTAAAGATGGCCAAAAGACACAAAGAAAGTTCATGCATTTTACTCTGAGTCATGTGGATAGATTTTGAAACCCAAAATCCTATTTTGAACACATACGATTACCAGATTTAATCAGTTTGAATTAGAGAGACACTTAGCTATCATTCTTGGGGAAAACCTTAATCTAAAACCTTTGTTGTATATAAATGAAATTGAACTGTTAGCTTTTTTTATAGTAACATAAAACAAAGAAAGAAAATCACCAAAACCTCACAGCTGAGAATCTTGAGACTACTCGACCTCAACTTGACCAGCAAATCCTTTCAGCTTTAGTAGTAACAGTTTGTGTTTGTCCCTTTGCTGTCTGAACATGATAATGCCCTTTGCACACAGCTAGCTTAAAAAATAAATAGTTCTCCCTGTTTGGTGTGGAAGAACTTGACTGGCCTGCACAGAGAATTGAGCTGAAACCACTCTATTAAAGAGCCTCTTTAGGTCAAAGAATTTTAGCAGTATGTTTACTATGGACGTTATACTTTTCCATGATCCTCTGCTATAGATGTGTTTTTTGGGTCTCTTCTTGCCGAAAAGCAAGAAAATATATGGAAAACCCCTGAATAAATGTTTTTCATCATGTAAATTGAAGCGCACCTACAGGGAATATCAAACACCCTGAGATATTCACTTAGTGGAAATAGCCCTGCCATGAATACACTGTGTGATACTGCTGAGAGGGCGAATCAAAAGGACGGCATCACAGCCATCACTGCGTGGACTGCAGAGCCAGAAGTGATCCACAACAGCCGGGGCTTTATTCAAAAAGCAAATGCGACGGCGCTCCGGAGAAGCTCATCACAGCGGACATGTTGGAAGGCGATCAAGTGGAGGGTGTGAAACTGTGGAGCTTCAACAAGATGCTTTCTGACAGCTCTGATCAGTCACCAAATTTCTTGGTAGTGCCGAGATATTTCAAAACAAAATAAAATGTCGACCTCATGGCATTAAATAAATCAAAGAAGGTCTAGGATTTATCCTCTGGAGACCATGATTGTCTACATATCCAGCAAGTAGATGTAGAGATACTGAATAAGTGACATCAGAAGTAACCTTGACTAAAACTAATGCCAGGAAATTGTTAATTGAGTAATCAAACATATATAACCTCTGCCAAGCAGGTCAGGTTTTGACCTGTGTCCGTTTGTTGGTTTGTCAACAGGATTACACAACAACTTGGAGGGAGGATGGGACTTGGCTCAGAACAGACCACATTAACTTTTTAAAGGGACAGATCCAGAACTTGTCTTCTCACTTTCTTTAATATTGTGAAAAAGGGCATTTTTGGTCATTTTCATCAACTTCTCAGGTAATAATGCATTGATCTTGATTTAAAAAAAAAAAAGGTTGACTTAGGTGGTATCCATGAGTGAGTTCAATTTGATGCAGATCAATCTTGATCTAGAATATTAAAGAATGTTTTATTTGATGTTGGATTAGGCTTGATTGAATGAAAGGGCACTGTCAGGCCTTGGCGAGGTTTACATTCCACTGAGTTGATTGTGATATTGTATTTTTTTTATTTCAATTGACAAACTATGGAGTTGGCACACAGCAGTCAGTGGGTAGAAATCTGGGCCTCTTCCAAGAAAGTGTGAACTGTTTTCAGGCCAAAAAACTTTTAGGTGCATTTAATAATCCAGAGTTGTATGAATGAAGCTGATCCAACTCTACAATGAAAAATGGTCTAAGTTCTTACTTTAATAGTCTAATCGATACTGGAGAAAGGAATGCAAACCGATCGTGTGTCTTGTTTTGTATCACATGCAGAATACAGATCACATCGGGGTGATTAAAGTAAGCTTTCATTGTCCACCTGTCATTTGTTTCCACCTCTCACAGCTGGCAAACATCTGCTGTCCCATGAATTGAAATGATGATTTAATCATTAGAATACCCACTGAGTCAACTGACAATTAGATTAATCCAGTGATTGTTCAGCCAGCTGGACATCACATAGTAAAATGTATTATTCCCCATTGGTATCAATTGACATGTTGTATTTTTAAGTGCTTTTTTGTGTACTCTTTTAGCCTGCCTCATTAACCTTCATCATTCAAATCAATGGTTGAGGCTCTCCAGCTTTAAACCTTGTGTTGTCAGTACAAAAAAGGCTGCTGGGAGCTCTGCTGTAACGACTTTAAGCCTGGACACACTGGTCAGACCTCTGTCGGAGTCTGTCCGGAGGATTTACTGTTGAGAAAACATTTGTGTATTCCTTACACACGGCAAAGGACAACTCTAATTGAAAACAAAATGTCAGACTCACACTTGAGCTTCATTTACAAGAGCAGGGTGCATCCTCGTCAACACTTTAAGCAGCAGCCGGTCCCGAGGCGCCCACGGATGACCATTAGGCTCGAGTTACCGTTTCTATTTACATTCCTCCGTCTCAAAGGAGCCACCTGCTCCGGCCAGTGCTCACTGTGCTTACCAAGCACACCGGGCCTTGAAATCTGAACTGGCGTTGTGGCGAACAGAGGGGAGTTTTTCAGGTGCAGGCAAATGTGGGACATGCAGATACAGAAGCAGCGTCAATAGACAACAAGAACAGAGCTTTCTTTTGTTCTTTTTCACATTTAGCTGCTGGTCTTCTAAGGAACAGTTTACGTTACATCTCAGGAGCAGGTGGGGGTTAGACAGCGTTGTTGAAACTTAAGCAGGGTGCACATCTATGTTCATGACAGGCTCCTCAACCATCTTGCCTTTTTGCCAACCAACCATCCCCATCAAGCTGTACAACGGGAAGATGAGACCCACTGTAAACAGCTACATCCCCAGATCTGCTTTCAGTTTATCCTCACTTAACTCCAGCTGTCGTGTAAACAACACCATAAACTCGACTTAGCAAAGCAATACAGCGATATGATTTTGACATGGTCATCAGGTCTTGGTATCACTTGAAAATCACTTTTACTTCTAGAGCTGATAAAATACCCTCATTACAGACCTCTAAGTAATATCTTTCATGTGGAAAATGATAAATAGCAAGAGAAAAGTGAGCTCCAAAATGGCATCGAGCCATGTTTTCCTGTTTCCTCTTTCTGCGAGGACTATGAACATTTTTTCTATGACATCCTGTTTTCATTTTACAAAAAAAAAAAAATAATTCTCACGTGAAATATATGAACACAAGCAGAACGTTGTCTCAATAAAATACAGTCTATAGAGGCCAGCGTTTGGTACTTGACAGTAGAGCTCACCGATACTGATATGGACATTAGAGAGTAAAATGTTCTGCTATAGAGAGCAGTAGTCACTGCTCTTGTGGTGGACTCCATTGGGCCTTATTTCAGAAAAAAAATGAATGGTGGTGGTTTGAATTGTGCCATGAACTACACAAAAATGTTCTTCTTTTTTTTTCAAAGATCGTTTCTCCAGTCAACAAACTCAGTTTGCCACAATTTAAACCGCTCAGTGAACTACACACGTTACCAACACCAACATGGCCGCCAACTCCGCACAGAGAGGGTAATAAAAACGGTGAAAATCACAATAAAACTGTCCATATTGACAAGTGCAGTTTTATGGAGGGGTAGTTTGTTAGTTCTGCAAACAAGCTAATATGCAGGACCGGATCTACAATGTTTAAGTTACAGGTGTCTGTGACGGTTCAATGAGACGACGTCACTAACGTGACTGTTGGGTGGTTTTTCATTTACATCTCATATTTCATTAGTTTTTTGACAAACTATGACTTTCTCATTACAGACAGCATTAAAACAATATTTGTCTTTCTCCATTCACTACCATATAAAGTTTTCTGAAATAAGATGCCATGGTCCCTCTATCAATATATTGGCCAATAAACCAAAATCTTTTGTAATGACACCTTAAATATTGTTATCAAATGCTTAGGACAGAGATATGTAGCAGAGGCGGTTTATTCTACATCACTACACTGAAACGGTACAATCCACTTGGAATTTAATGCTCAGAAATCACCCCAAGCTGCTTTTTCTGCAATCTTATTTATAAAAGCCAGAGTTTAGCATAGACACACATCTGAAACTGTCTACGCCGATACCGATTTATCTGTGATATGACAACATCGGCCAGCTGATATGTCAGTCCGGCTCCACTTGACAGTTTTTGATACTTGCAAGTCAAATTTCAGTCAGCACCAATAAAAGTGCTGAGTTTTGATACCAACAGAGAACTACTCCACAGTCCTGTAGTTCAAGCTGCGGCTGGTGCAGGTGAACCTCTCACTACCCAGGTCTATCACCTCCTCCTGATATGGCTTAAATGTCAATGTATAGAGTCAGGATGATGAGATTGACACAGTTCATTCATCATCACATGGTTTAATAATAACTTGAGTAGTCCAATGCAGCGATGTCATTCTGATATGACATGGACACAATACAAAAAACACATATTTAAAGAAATGGTTCCTTTTCTCCCGTTTCTGGTCTCAAAAGGAAAGGTAAAGATCTTTCCAAAATGATGTTAATGCAATATAATTGGTCCATTTGTGAACACTGAAATAGTAACTTTCACTGCGGCTATTCCTTCTGTACATACAAGCTGTGAAGAGATCCCTTCTTGGTGTGAATATAATTGAGGAGGTGGCGACAATAGACACAGTCCTTTCTGTGCAAAGCTCCATTCAAAAAATGACACATTTTATAAAAGGTACTCAGACAATTCGAGAGAGGAGCTCTACACAACGGGCCATGTGAATATTTAATCGAGACAGACTTCAGACAATTTGGACCCATCCTTGAAATACTGTGATTCAACTCCCACACTTAAATGAAAGCTTATTAAACAAATAAGAAATTATACACTGAGGTATTTTATTATTTCTCCGCTAACACATTTTTGGCTAATCTTTTGAAAACACTATGAATTACCATCAAACTATATCAACACAATGGGAACTTAATTTTAGGCTGCCTGGAAAGACAGATTATTTTGTCTTTCAGCGGGAACACAACGTGAAGTATCCACGCCACGTTCAGGACGGTCAGCGTGCTCAACGGTCGACGGTCGGCCGGAGGGAAACTTGCCGTTGTTCCGGCCACCTCGTTAACAAAACGACCCACTTAAGTAAATTCACACATCTAACACTCAGACAGTCCTGAAGCTTCAGCGGGAGGAAAGGCTGAAGTTGACCGAGCCGTGCGGGACAGCAGCAGGGTAGCAGCAGCAGCCCGCTCATCCCTCTCTCCCTCCGCACCGACAACTGTCACAAAAAGCGGACACTTACCTTCAACGACGGTCCGCTCAGCACCGGGAGGAGGACGGGAGAGGAGAAAGGTCGGCGGTCAGCGTGGCCAAAGCCCCGGAAAACACTTTGTTGGTGTTGTCTGTGGTCCCCGTAACAGAAATTAAGTCCAGTTCTGGTGTCAGTTTGTAACCGGACAGCAGCTCACAACGTGGAGTGGAAGCCGGCGGCGACGGAAGCGGTAACAACAACAACAACGGCGGCGGCGGCGGCAGCGGCAGCGACGATCTCCGGCCAGCCTCCTGTCAGCGCTCAGCGCGGGGGGGAGCGGAGGCTGCGGCCGCGCATGCGCCCACCACCTGCTACTGCGAAACAAAGATCGTCTAAGTGACAGGATGGCCCCCTTGACATCGAAGACTGTGAAAGATTTTAGGGACATGGCAGCTCAGAACTGACATTTTCTATGTGGTACCTCCAATTTCATGTGATATTTATGGGAAAACAGTAGATTTATGGTGGGTCACAGGGATATTAAGATGAGCAGTTTAAAGTTGTATTATATAATTTTGGGTAAGACATTATGATCAGAAAGATCTTCACAAACTGACCAACACAATTGACAAATATTAGATATAGCTGGCAGACCCTACCACCTTCCGAGCTGTAAACATTTTCCTACAAGAATAGCTTATTTATTCACTTATGGAAAAAAGTAATACTTCTGAGTTTGTTTTACCTAATTGATATTATAATTAAGATTCTGAGTTTAAATTTCATCTTCAAAACTTCATAGTGCCCCTTTAATGTGTACGTGTAGCTGCTTCAGACTTTGAGGCTGATTCTGATATAAGTAAATCTAGAAACAACAGAAACATTATTTTATGTCGTTTTGCTTTTCAATTCTCAATCTGTTTTGAGCTTAAGTAAGCATAGTCTGTGTGAGTACTTGTGTATTTGTATATCTACCCGTCTATCTATATATCTACATCTACATATACAGCAGTTCAGTATGCTAATTGCAAACAGTCTGTCATAAGTGATTAGAGCTGCTGATGGATCAATTATTTGTTCGGTCAATAAAAAGGCAGATAACAGTGAAAAGTGAACACCACAGTCCATGTTGTTAGTTGTTTAATTCAACAGCATGACTGTTAGGATAACACTCGCCTTGACAGAAGACCTGCACAGAGTCTCATTTGAGAAGCTGGAGCCAGTGGCTTTTTAAGTGTTATTTTCACATTTAAAAAAAATGAGTTGAGAGTCTCCTGCAGATGTGGCACTGCAAGTGGAGGTATTTTTGATGAACTCTTTGAAATTGTGCTAAAAATATACCTCTCGTGACAACCACAAACATCATAACTTTAACGTGGCTGCATCGGGAAAGCCGTCTGGGCTGAAGGTGAATGGACATTTATCTCTAACTATTTTTACTCTGTTTACAAGCTTTCCCCTTTAGCCGATGACTGATGTGTAAATGCCTGCAGCAAACTGAATGCAGCAGACAGATATGCGTGTTGCATCTGTAGCCTCTAATTTGAACACTGCTGTGCCATTACCCCGTGTGCCTGCACTCTGTTTACTTTAAATTGCGTGCAGCCCAAATCAGACTGCTGCGGAACAACCACTCAAACCTCTGTGGCTCCTCAAACTGGTTGGTTAAGCATTCCAAAGACACATAAATCACAAAGTTGAGACTGTTGACACAAATTTTACGGTGGCCTGAAAGAACGCGAGTCCCTGCACACGTCAACTATGTTGTGTGAGTCACTGCAATACAAAATTAGACATCATTCACAGAGATTGTTAACGTGTATCAAACTAAAAAACCTACTTTGAAAGCCACGTCATCTGTCTTTGGTGTCGTACCGTTTTTGCCTGGTCACATGTTGACACTCTGAATTTCTATGTCAGCAACATAATTTCCCCCCTTTTTTTTCACCATGCACCACTGTAATTGCACAGCAGAATAAAGTTTGAATGGAAAAATCATATTTATATACTTGCAGCATGTGATTAGGTTTAGCCTTGCAGAAAACACTTTTGGTGAAAAAGTCAAGGAAAATTATCGATTTTAAAGTCAGATATTGAAAAACTGAGAATCTCTAAAAGAATAAAAAGTTTTAAATCAACGTCAACCAAGAGCTTTGAGTGCCTAAACAGAACCATAATAAAACTGATGATTCTTGCAACAAAAGAGTACTCTTGAAATGAGGATACAAGAATGCAAAATGTATTTGTATTTGCCAATGAAAAGTATATAAGAGTAGTTTTAGTTATCAGTTTCATTTCCAATGTACACATACAAGGACGTCTCATTTTGTTCATAATGCACACGTCTATATGAACCCAGCTAGCATGTGTGTTTGGATACAACCTGATTGACCTCATAGACCCTGTGCAACAATGTAAATATAGCTCACGCCACAAGATGAACCAGGAGAGTTTCAGAGTCAGCATGTACAGTACTGTCAGTGTCCTGTTACTCAGTAGTGCTGCTTGAGGAACATACAGTATATTACTCATATGTGTTTTTGCAATGAGTAAAAAGTTGATTTAAAAATACACCCAGAGGTGAAAACTATATCTAATCAAGTACCCTGCCAACTACAGGTTTAAGGTCTTGCACTTCACTTGAGTAATTAAAATCTGCTTCTTTATACTTCTACTAAACTACATCTACTCAGAGGGAATATTGTGCTTTTTTTTACTTCACTTACTTTAAGCGTACTGTCAATTTTAAGGCTTAAAGATGGAGTGTGTCTTTTACATTCAAGCCGTCAGACAGAACTTTTTGTTTCTTCACATTAAAAAAACTTTATCAGCATTCAGAAGAAGGACTAAAAGGTTTTAAAAAGTAAGTGATCGACATCACTTTGTAGATCAAACTACCCAGCGGTATATGTATATGTATATGTATATATCTCTCTATAAAAGCACGGAATCTCTGTCTGTCTGTCTGTGTGTGTGTTCGTGTGTATGTGTCAAATATCTCTGCGGATCAGGATCACACTGACCTGAGACTTTCAACATGGCTGCTGCGTGGTTCAGTGGTGTGCATCTAAGCATTTGCTTGGACTGCAATAATACCGTGAATAAATTATTTCATAAATGCTTTACAAATTCCGCCAAGCATTGTCCACCAGAGCCACCACAGTCACGTGCGCACCAGAGCCAACCACTGCAGAGCTCAAGCCCACGACATACCTGACGAAACAAGTGGATTTATACCTGCAGCGGCGCGAGCTGGACTGGGATTTTGTCGGCGGTTCGGTCCCATTATGTTCTGTTCTGTTCTGTTCTGTGCATCTAAACTGACTGTAGTGGATTAATGAGATTAAACGAGTCCGGACCGAGTCTGTTCGGGTCTGAGGAGATCCGGTGACGCGCGGACAACAAAGTGGAAACGGAATCTGTGGATGTTCATGTGTAGCTGCTAGCCGCTAGCTACACGGCCCACCTCTCGAGGCGACGGACCGGACGCATTGGCACGTCCAAAACCAGACCTAGGGTAAATAATGTCCGCCACGCTTTTTCGCGAACATTGCCGTCATGTTTGCTTTGTGTCTGGTGCAGGAAGAAACGGTAAAAACGGGCTTTTGTCACGAAAGTGTCCAAGCAGCAAGTTTGGTTGTTGAGGAACAGGAAGTTGTGGGAGGGACCTGGGCGGATGATTGACATGCAACGACGGTCGGTGTAGAGACAGCGATATTGAGAGTTGAGAGATTTGTGACATTTAGCGTGTTTGGAGTGTGTAGTTAGTGTGTTATGTAGTGTTTGGTGTAGTGTGTTTAGTGTGTAGTGGAGTCGGTTTTTTGTTTAATGACTCAGAACAATGAGGAGAAGCTGAATGTGGAGCAGGCAGTGCAGCTCTTAAGGAGCACAGGCAGACCTGAGCATTGCCTGCATTTAAATGTAAATAGTTACATATAACTTTGTAATTTTTTTTAAATGTATGCACAAATTTAGCAAACAACAATGTATCTACTTTTTCTACTCGGATTTTATGTTTTTTTTTTGTGATTTTAGGTCCATTGTGTTAATACAGTATGTCAAAATAAAAAAATAACTGTACAGTCACACATGTGAGGTTGTGCTGAAAATAATGACACCAAGTAAATAGCTTTTAAGGTGAAATATAATGGCAAAATCAAAATAGTCAAAAACAGCCACTTATACCCTGAATATCGGATTTCACAACAAACCTAAATATCCCTGACGTCCCACCTTCAAACACAGCCTCATTTGGCCATCTATGAAAAAGCTACTTAACCTCCCACTTCTTTATAGGAATACACTTTTCTTACGGGCACTGCACTAGTATAAATAAATTATGGATGCAGGACTTCTGTCTGAGAATTTTTTACACAAGACATCGATTTTTTTAAAAAAGGAAAAGGAATTCATTAAAAATCATGCATAATTGAAATAGAAGTCCACACTCTTTAAGTAACAGTTTACCTCACAGACTGCATTCTGGAGCTCATCTGTAACGTTCACCCTGATTTTCACTGTACCGCAGTAATCTGAACACTGATAGACGAAGACGTCTCCTGCCGTGTGCTGCGATTCCGAGCTTATTTGAATACAAGAAAAGAACAGCAGGAATCGTGTGAAAATTCACAGCCAAGGTGTGAAGATTGTTGAAGTTTCATTTTCACAGAAACGCAACTCTTCCGTGTCTTTGTTGATGAGATTCTGCTAAATGAAAAAACATGTGTTAGTGGGAAATAAAACTAGTTCAGAAGACTCACACGAAATTGGCAACAGACAAGATTTCTGCTTCAATGGAGCATTTAGATATAATGTTGATTACAGATGAAATGGATAAAGAAAAAAGGAACAGCTGTCGTGTCACCTTCACTTTCACTATTTTTATTTAAATTTATCTTCCACTGGGCATGGTTTACTGGTGATCCAGTTCTTTTATTGAAAAAAAATTATATCACGGACTAAATGATAGAATAAACTCACATTTTGTGCAGTGTCGCTGTTATTTGTGAGTAAAACATAAACGATCTAGTTGTCTGTGCAACAGCAGTGCCAACAATAATACCACATACTGTGGCAAACCCTGAGATGTAGTTGAAGTGTTTCCATGTCAATAATTTACTCTGTTCTGATTAAATATACAGTAGCTGACATGGATTACCTTCGTAGATAACAATGCAGACATTTCATTAAAAATATTCTAGCTCTGAAATGAGCAGTTTGTTGTGTGTGATATTGAAGGAATCAAACCCAAATCATACTACGTCATGCCGTCTTCCTCCGGAGGAATTTGCCCAAGTGAAAATTGTAGATTTTAGTCACAAGAATGAACTTTAAATCCAAACTTGTAGGTCATCATGGACAATAAATCTGTGAAGTGCTCAGAAAAATTTAAACGATAACATCTACAACTCAAAAATGGACCTTGTGGTTAAATAGTTTTTTCATATACTGTTTTAAAGTTTAAGAATATACCAAAATAAAACCTTTGAACACTATGCAGTGCCCCTTTAAAGCATGCTGTTCAGCACAGTTTATCAGGTAATTTGAAGGGCTTACAGATCCAGTTTTAAGCCTCCTAAACTGCTCATAGACTCATCGAGGCCGCTTCAATAATATCAAACATGTTTGATATTTAGGATTTAAATCTGGATGATAACATCGGTACCTTCCCAGCCGCCACAACAACCATCGAGAAAGGCATCCCAGAGGAGATGACATTCTAGCCCCTGAGGCTAACGTTAGCTAGCATACTGCTGTTGACAGAAACTTTAAATAACATCTCTAATTCTCACTCAAGAACAGAAAACCTCGTTCAGCCTTATGCTTTTGTTTTTTTCTCACTGCAATGTGTTGCTACACCAAGTTTTTGTGCCACACTAATCTCCATTTTGTTTATGTCTGCTTCCCCATGAGATCACGTGTGAGGGATCACGCATGAGCGCAGCTTCAGTCTGCAGAGTCATGAAGCCAGAATGCTAAAGCAAGCCCTGCGCTGCTTCATAGGGGGCTGCTTGCTGTTTATTCAAAATGTATTCAAATATTAATATTGAATGTGTCCAAATTGCACCAAATTCAACACTGCTCTTCTGTTGGTCCTCAACAACACACTCGCCAAATGTTAAGTAGGTCACATGAATGGTTTTCAAGATATATGAATAACAAACAGACAGACAAAGAGAAAAATTCCTTTCTTCCTAGTGAGTAAGATATTTTAAGTGGTGGAGCAAGTACTCAAATCAACATATACAACAAACTCTGTTACAGCAATAGCACATGGTCTTACACCATCATTAGGCTAGTTACATTTTACACTATTAAGCTGAATCTGTAAGTAACTTGTAATGAAAGCTATCAAAATAATAATCATAATAAAAAGTCAGAGCGTGGAGTGGAATCATCTGTAAAGTAATCAAATGCATTAAAACTGTGTTACCTGAGTAAAAGTATTTGGGTATATTTCACAAGAGGTGGAGAAAGTTACACTTCCTTACTGCCATGAGTGGTGTTTTCGGTTCCAAGAATCAGCAGCAGAGTGACACCTCATCATTATTCCCCCACTCCTCTCAGTTGCAAAAACAGGAAAGCTGTCCCCCAGCAGGCAGAGAAGCAATTCAGGTAACACTAAGTACGCCTGCTGGTGAGTCATGGCCACCGAAGATTAATGCACTAAGAAGTGCATCATATGCAACATCACATGTTAACCAAATGAGCAAAACAGCAGTTTCTTCAGATTAGTTCATGTCAAGTCACATCAAAAATTACAGTAATTGCAGCAATTTACACGCTCATTTGGCTTTTAGTGTTAATTAAACACCCTGGTGAATAATGGCGCACAGTTCCAGCTATGAATTGCACTTGAGTCAGGCCTGATGAATAAGGATGTGTGACAGCTGATGTGTGTACATCTTCATTATCATCTCTCTCAGTGGCGGACACTGGCGGTCTGAGGGGCAGGGGGTGAAAAAAGGTAAAATGGGCACCAAGAAGGTTGTGATGCAGCATATTCAGCACTGCATCGCATCTACTCTAATGGAAGGGCACTACAGGGGGCACTTCATCATGTTTTTCTACCAGAGGGGCTCCAACAGGGAAATTTTGATGTGTTTTTGTTTTTCAAACATTACAGAACACACACTTACTTTCACTCTTTCCTACTCTTCTTTTTTGAATTTTCTGTTTCTCTCACATTCACACAGGCTTCCTCTTGTTTCAAGCACACACGCACGTGCGCACGCACACACGCACGTGCGCACGCACACACACACACACACACACACACACACACACACACACACACTGCTGACACTCTCCATCTGGTATGTGCTTAACGCCACAGACGTCAGGTCCCCCACTTCTATCTATAACGCCATACATCACCAGCCATCTCAGTCATTCAGGCAGCGAGGAGGACGACTCTTATCTGTCATGTTGCACCACTCTGTGGCTCTGCATGCTCAAGTAACCCTGTTTAGATGGAGCAACACACTGGCTGTTGTTCTGCCGCATCAGCAAAGTGCTGGGTTACAGGGGTGAGCGTGTGTGCGAGTGTGTGTGTGTGAGTGTGTATGTGTGTGTGTGTGTGTGTGCGTTGGAGAGAGAGAGAGAGAGGGAGAGCGAGAGAGAGCTCTATCTACGTCACTGAGCAGCAGGTGGACTGGAGAGGGAGAGAGCCTCCCTCCTCTCTGCAGCAGCCCTCCAGCCTGTTTTCATACAAACACAAACAGAAGTTTTGGAGGTTTTCACACTTGGTTTCTGTTCTTGTTCACCCTCATTGCAGTCAAGTGGATATATGGATGTTGTTTAATGGCAAAACTTTTGAGCAGTCAGCTTCATACTTGGACTCTACGGCCATTTTGTTGCCATTCTTTGAACCAGTCTGCATTTTCCTGTTAGGCAGTGGCGGAATGTAACTAAGTTACTCAACTACTGTACTTGGACTTTACATGTATTTTACAGGAGTCTTTTCTTTTTATGTCACTTTCTACTTCTACTCTGTGACATTGAAGGGGGATATATTGTTATTTCTACTCTACAACATTTATCTAACACTTAATTGTGTTTTTGCATAACGTGACGAGCTCATGAAATGTTTTGTTAAAACTTTATCTACCCAATGTTTATACATTGGAACCAAAGAAATCAGTCGATCAATGGTGAAAATAATCAGAAATCTATAATGAAAACAATCTTTTAATTGGAGTCCTTTAAAAAATAGTTCAAAATGAGCTTCACCTCAACCAACTACAACAATACAATCCCATCTTCTGAAGGACAGAAATCATACAAATGTCTTATTATGATTTTAGGAGAGTCTTATGATGAAAATAAATTATAATGTTGTGTATCTTTGACCACACAACATTAATACATATTGTTTATATAGAAATCTCCCGCCCTGTCTGCTTACCCAGAAACTGACAAACTCAAATTTAACACTTTTCACTTAGAATTATTGGTAGTGTAAACAAAAATTATGGCACATTAACCGAGAATTCAAATTTAGAGGAGGTCAAAGGGGGAAAATGATTATTGGTGATACTTATTACTTAAATTTGAAGGCTTTGGACGTGTTGGCTTAGTGGGCTAAGCAATAAAAATACTGAAGTGGTAGTTCACTCAATAAACTCATTAACCTAGAATTAGTAAATGATACGCCATGATACATGCTCGCAGATAGAGGATTAGTGTCTTTTCACCGTGGAAAATGCCAGTTCCAGTTAAATGACAGGACACACGACAGGCGCAGTGTACAGTGGGAGTTCGGAATAAGGTGGATAACAAGGTTATTTTACACTCACACAGTCACACAACCACACCACACCCCAGGAGACTTAACTTAACCTTAAACCAAGTACTCACACTAAAACGTAATGATTCATGTCACGGGGACTTGCACTTGATCGCCATAAGGAAGGTGGGTCCTCACAATGTGACTGTCTAAACACATGTATGTTCCCACATTGTGAGTAAGAGAGACAAACAGCTGAGCCTCTCTCTTGTTTGACATGTGAGGCCATCAGAAACTCATGATGACTCAGAGGCGGTGGACTGTCTCAACGCTCTGTGCAGCTGAAGTGGTGAAACACTGTACAAATTTCCTTCAGGGGAGCATTCACATATTCAGGCCCAGAGTGCTTTAATTGCAGAATTTAATCCATTTTGAGCTGTCCCACTATGAAATGAAATGGTTTCACCCCTTAATCTGGCTCTCAGGGGTGTTTTGTGTTGATTATTAATCATGTGCAGTACTAAAATACTAAAATTTGGTTTAACTTCTGTCCTGTTGCTGAATGCTGATTGCAGACCTTCAAGGGGTCTCAGTCAATTCATGTAATAGCCGTCCACTGGAGTAGTGCTGTGTGCATGTAAGCTCATTATTGTTTGTGTTTTAAATCAGATTTACCTGAAGGTCTACTTTGTGTGCAGTACATTAATTCAGTCGTAATTTACTGATGATAAAAGGCTAAACGTAGCCATTAAGCATGTGAACTTAATTATGTGGTTGCCATATGCAACTAGTCTGTTAAATCTCCTCACTGATCTATGGATCTTTTCCACATAGAAACTCGACGTACAAGACAGTGTTTGTGGCTATCTTGTTTAAAGGTGCAATATGTAAGAATTTTAGTTCAAAACACTCAAAAATGAAATAAAATGATCAACAGAATACAAAGAAATAGACGTCTATGTATCGTGTTGCAGAGATATCTACTAGCGTTAGCATGCTAATCAGCTAGCCCTAGATCTGCAAACCTCTTTCTCCCAACTTTCTGGCTAACTGAGCTAACAAGCTAACAGTAGCTACAGTCATACATAAAATACAGTTAGCCACTCTGGTGATATGCTTGCTTGGAGATTGATTTCGACAAGTGGCCAATTGTTATACGTATTGCACCTTTAAGGTGGTAAAATGAGAATATGTTTATAAGATAAAACAAGATGGAATCATTCATCAGTGGCTCCATGCTGCAATAAAAACAAGATCACAGGGGACTGAAGCCTTCAAATGAGACTGTGCAGTTTCTGACACACATTGTAAAACACAAAACATGGGCTTCACTCTGCAGCGAGGTGGGAGACAACAACAGTATCAGCTCGGACATATAGTCGGCTACAGGAGGACCTGCTGCAAATCACACAACAAACATCATGTACTGTATGTCAGATTCAATGAGAGATCAGATCTGTGAGTTGTATCATGTTGGAATGTGTTGCTAATGCGGACAATCGAATTAGATGAGTTGCCACACATAAATATCAAATGCACATTATTTGTAGTCTCTGCTCACGTTCAGGCTCCGTGGAGCTCATGACCGAGGCTGGAGCAGACCCTAGCAGGAAGGTGTCCAAGCAATGTTTGTTATCAACAATCAAGAAAAAAAAGTGTAAAAAACCTGATTCAGATGATCAGAAAAATACTAAATATATATTTGTACACTATCTTTGGTAGGGGTTCAAACTAATGGCAGCACCTCATTTTGCTTTCATGACTGGGACTGCTGACATGTTGATTGACAGTGAGACGGTCAAATCGTTCCATGTGCAAGCCCAATTTAGTGGATTATGGATTTGTAAGACTGTTGATTGTTGAGTGTCTTTACCAGGTCGTCATATGCTGATGCTTTTATTTGGTGGGTCGGGCAGGCCAGCAACCTGAAGCATCTGAATTGGATGTGTCATGGATAGTGTTTTGTTTATGGTGTTTATATTATTGGACCTGTTCAATAATTGTACAATTCATCCCAACAAGTGTTACCACAGCGCCAAATCTCACAGTTGATCAAGACCCAACTTCAAATTTGCTGCCTCATATGTCTCTGCTCTGGTTTCCCCACTCAGATGGAGCACAACCACTGAGAGTCCACGTGTCATCAAAGTCCTGATAAAGCTGCTTGAAGGGCTCTGCATTGAACCTTGTGTTATTCTGGGGTGTAGCCCCGCAGCCCGACACGGTTAAACGCTGCTGAATTCACACATCAACGCTCACTCAATAATAACTAAATGGTTTTATACAATGTTGAGCAATTTGTGGCGGATCAAGTGAAGCCAGCTTTATTGAATGACTTCACCGAGGAGCTTGAATGGCCTTGTGTCTTCATTTGATACATGAGTGGGTCATTATGCAACGTCAGAGCACGTCTTACACACACACACACACGTTTTAGCAAAGTGCAACCGAGTTTAGAAATGGAAAACAAACAAAAGAGCCAGTTATAATGGCTTTTTAATCCTGATAATTCAAATGTAAATTAGCAATTAGCATTTTGTCTTCATTTGATGGGCACAAAGAATCAGGGCATGGTTTTCATTCAGTTGCAAAGTGCAAAAAATGTTATTTCCCTACTGCTGCCCTCTGCTAACCCCTCACAAGAGTAATGATTCGGTTATATTTGTTCCCCAAAACTCGTTGTTTACTCATTTGCATTGTTTATCATTCATAATTACCCACCTTTGACTCCACCAGAGATGATTAGTGCGGATGCCTAATGGGTCGGTGGCTAACGTGGGATTACAGGTATAATTCTCTCACAGTCTCAGCTGACTTTCGGTATGACTCACCGTGAACACCGTGTATCTCATGTTCAGTCACACGAGCTGCTGTGAAAACATCTCTGATGTATTCACACCTCCTTCAGTCTCTCTTCACTTTCACAAACCACACGTTGAACTTCCATGTATTCTTCCTTTTGAAATGCTGCTCTCTGCTAACAAAGCCGAAAGGACTTTTCTTCTTATACTTCTGCTTGTGTACGGCTCAAACAAACCAGAAACGGTGTCTTAATTAATTTGAAAGTTTTATTGATGTTAGTGTGTGCATTCAAGGCTGGTGACGCCACTGTTTCTGTTTCATGTCTTCATTGCTAAGCTAGTCACATCCTGGCTCCAGCTTTACTACCAGCGTACACATTTACATTGATCTCTTCATCTCACTCTCGGCAAGAAAGCAAATCTGTAGGCCTGTGTGTCCTGAACTAACAAGTGCAGGAAAGGCAAATAATTTTGAATATACTGTTGAATTATTTTAGTATGCTTCAGTTTATGCTTTGTCTTGCATTTTCTGTTGTTGGATGTTGTTGATTCAATAGTCTGCATGATCTCTAGACTCCCATCACAAAATGTTGCAACCCTGATCGTATTTTGCCACACGAGGTTGCCAAGTTGACGTCATATGAGGCTGAAACACGGCGGGCGAATGCAAACATCAGGTTACATGACGGTTTTGTTTGCTCTGCCTTGTCAATGCAATACTGTAAACAGCTGTCAAAACTGTTTGAATGGGATAACATGCGAAACATTGTCTATGTTACTCCCACTTTCCTGACGCATCATGAACACAGCACGAACACACATGATCGGAAGAACGACTTCCGAACTCTGGAAGTGAGACCGCCATCACTAATCAATGCACAGTTAGTATTATGTGAATCATTTGTCAGTCACGGCTCATTTGAGAGAATTTTGTTCCATGCTATAAAGCTGATTAAAGCTGAAGCTAAAGATGACTGATAAATCATTTGCACCAACAGCAGTTCACAAAAATGTCACCATGTTTATCTGGATCACATCAGGGAATTTAATGAAGATAAAATGATTCAGTAGTAAGAAGCCGTCGGGTGCAACGCCACCAATTTGTTGATCTGTATCTGTATCTTTTTTTTTTTTTTTTTTTTTTGCCTGACTTCGGGTTCAGATAAAACATTTAATCACAGACACTCCAAGTAGGACAGAATAAAATCTTGGTTCTCTGCTGTATCTTTTTTATCCTTGTTTCTGCTCACATGAAAAATAAGATGTTACCGGCACTGACATCACCTCCCTTTTCTGCCTGTCCCTTTCACACCTTCCACTGCTGCACAAATGTTCGCACACTCTCACTTCTCTCTTTGTCGGAGTCACCTTCAGCCCCGCTGTTAATCACTCCTTTCACCTGGGGGAAGCTTCTCTGTTTCTCCTCGCCGCAGATCCGCTCATCGCCTCCTTCTGCCCTTCACCTCCACCGCTGAATTACAATCAAGGGATCAAGACAGGAAAAAAAACAAAAAAAAAAACAGCCCAACACAGCGGTGAGATAAATCAACAGGCCATGTGTGTGTGTGTGTGTGTGTGTGTGTTGTGCGTGTGGGTATTAATGTGTGAAGGGATACGTGGACACATGCCGATCTTCTAGGCTCTAACTGTGCTATTAATATTTCATGTTTGATGAGAAGCAACACTGACATTTGCCGTTAACATGTGCAGAATGACATTTTGGTGGCATAATAATGATCATTTACATTTACATTTACATTTAGGGCATTTAGCAGACTCTTATGTCCAAAGCGACTTACAATAAGTACATCGAGCTGAGGTCTGAACAAATGAGGCTTGAGTCTTTTGCGGAAGATGGAGAGTGATTCCACTGTCCTGACATTGGTCGGGAGTTCATAATAATGATAATGATGATTATTATTATCATTTGTATTAATTATTATGTTATCTAAACTTATGCAGGCACAGTAGATAGTAGATTGTTTAGATAGAAACGCTTTGAAATGTTATGACAGTCTGCTAAAATACTGCTTGAATATATATATATATATACATATATATATGTATATATATATGTATATATATATATATATATATATATATATATATATATATATATATATATATATATATATAATATAGCTCCCAGTTTCTGGCAGTGGAAGTCCTGTTGTGTGTTCCAAAATTAATTGACCGTTAGAAAGTGGGAAACCAGCGAGGGATCATGTCCTCCTGGTTGCCTCAGGGATTGGATCCACTGGCAATAACATGGAGGTCAAACACATTGTTGGCTTCTGATGAAACTTCACACTGGAAAATAAAAAAGAAGAACTTGGTGCTTTCATCAGACAGAAATGGCAACATAAGACAATTCTGCAATATTGATTATTGAGATTATATTACTGTGTATCTGTGGCTAATTTCTGCCCATTATTGCCATATGGTATTAAATTAAGAGAAAACTATGGCTACAGATCTGGCTAGTTCGTCAAAATTTACAACCACAGCTAAGCAAATAGGCTAATGCCTCAATTAAAGTGCCGTGCCATGCCATGCATCCTTAGAAAGCTTAGCTAAAGCTTGTGATTCTATTCATGCCGACCAATTCAAAATAAAACCACATCAGCAAGGTATAATCAACAAACAAACAAGCTAACTAAAGAGCATGTACAAACCAACTCACTCTTCATGTCTGGTGTCTTCTCTCATTCCCAAATCTCCATTAGATCCATTTTAGCAACAGTTTTAGAACAAAACACACGACTCCATGATAAAATGGTTACAACGTGGCAAAAAACCCCTGTAAAATAAAATCCCAGCATGCCATTTGATTGACAGCTCTTTTGAGCATATTATGAGCTTCTAAGCCCGCCCTCGAGCCTACAACAGCCAGTAAGTTAGCCTGTAGACTGCTTACCCAGTCTCATATCTTTCTCCTCTCTCGAGCCACTTACATGCTAACTTCCGGATATTTGATGCATCTTGTATCCAATGACATTTCCAATACAGAAATATATAGTTTATCGCATGTTGATTGATATGCCAGTCGATAGTTTATCAGTTATCAGTTTTTAATGCCATAAACTAGAAAATTATGCAAGTTTATGTAGTTGTATGCGTTTTGCTCCATGAATCTTGTCTGACTATTTTATATGCACAAATTTAGAGATAGAGTCAATAAGGAAAAAAGGAACTATAACAAGTTTTTTCCCCTGTTACTCTCAGGCAGAAAAGATGGATCAACAGCAGCTCTGAATTTGGGATTGGGATAGGCGTTTTAGGATAATTTTACATACATAGAGGTGCATGAAGTCATGTATGATGTATCTCCGCATTTCTGTTCTTTGCATACTTCTTTAGTTCATGCTAACATCAGCTTGCTAACAGGCTCATCATTTATCAGTCTAAGATCAGCTTTGTCAGACTGAGGTTCAGCTGTGCTTCGAGCTTGATGTTAATGTAGGCATGCTAGCAGTAGTATTAGCATGCTTTCAGTTGGCATGTTAATGTTAACAAATGCTGGATGTTAGGATGCTAAAAAGATGATAACATTTAGCGTGCTAACATGCCAACATTTAGGATAATTGTAGATAAAATGTTAGCATAGTGTAGGGTGGTAATATTTATCAAGTTGTTTTGGCATTAATGCAGTTGAGGCTGCCAAAAATGAGCAGGTGTTTTTATGTGAAGACAGCCTGGCCTGATGAAGGTGCAACATCAAAAGTAAGGCGATCAGCAAAGTTATTAACATTCATCCTCTGGGGACCATGAATGTCTGCAGCCTAGACCAAAGAAGTGGACTGACAGACATCGTAAGAGTGCTGCAAAATGACTTAAAACTCAACATTGTCCTTTTGGATAAATCTGAACTCATCATTGTCAGATTCTGTTTCTCTCTTTTATCCCCTCAGTTATTTTGGGTATAAAACATCACATACACCTCACAGTATGTCTGGCTCTTGCAGCTGTCAACATGTGGAGCAGTTTTTATTATTTTTTTTATCTCCATCTCAAACTCAGGTCGACTCTGTAAATCCACCAGAACTCAGGATGATGATAACACCTTTATATTTGGACGGGAGCAGTGTCAGAACACATTTACACTCTGACTCGGAGCAGACTGGATGTGTGGGTGTTCTGCCTATTAAAGAACAACACACTGCATGGACCCACATGTTGTTTTCACACTTTAATTATCCAGAATAGGTGGAGCACGAACACCGCTTTTACAGCAACACGCTACTTCACACACACAGTCACACTGGGAGAACAACCACAACCCCAAGGATTTGTTTAGGATGGAGAAAAACATAATTATGCCCACATTTTCTCAGTTTCTGGGACACAAACCTGTAACCACTCTCTCCAATCCGTCAACGACTCCGCTGTTTTAGTGATTAATGGTATTACAGTATTAATATTAATTTATTCTACAATAGTTACATGTTACCCCTTTCACATTTTGGGACAGAGAAAGTTTTTTTGTAATGAGAGGAAATTTCTGAAGCATGATTTCAATGCAAAGTAGCAACGCTGCCTTGCTAAATCAGCAGGTGATAAATAACACTGAATACTAAATTATGCCCGAAATTCTGCTTTTGACACAAACAAACTGTGTTGGGCATAGTTCATTAATTACATGAAGTTTCAACTGTGCAGGCAGAGCTTTGCTCCAACACTCTCTTTAATCTTTAGTACGCTGCAGATATACACAAAAACGCAAAGGTTAAATTCTTCCACAAAAGTTCCAACTAAATTCAAAGTTGAAGTGATAAATATAACTTATTCTTATATTTATCAATGGTTTCATACTATTCCAGTTAACTCGTGTGATCCTTAAGTTCCAAGAAACACAGCAGTGCTCCAACAGAGGCAGGGTAGAAGACGACTGCAAGCTCGTTAACACGGACGTTACCAAGGCTGGAAAGAATATCTATAAACACATCAGTCCAGCTGTAGTCCTGCACTCTGTCGGCTCAGAGCACAGTCCGCCTGTCGAGTGAAACGGCTTGATATGGGGTGTTGTGGTGGAGACAGGTCTCTGTAAAGATGCGGGAACAACAGTCTCCCTGTATTTGTTGCTGATGAATATATTTCTGCAGGGAGCAGGCTTTAAAACAACAGCATGTACGAGATAAAATTTACAGAAAAATTCATGTGTAAAATACAAAAAAATGAAAATTTAAAGAATATTATTTTTACAGATCAGAATTCTTTGTGCCTGTTGACAACAGGGTCATACTGTAACAATTTGCTGAATAGTTAAGTCATTTAACATGGTTTCGCTTTAGTCGATTAGAATGCTAAAACACTTACCTGAAGGATTTATAATGTTTATCAGGTTATGTTAGGTAAACAAAAAATACATGTGAGGCTGACAGGAAAGTTATTACTTTTGAAGATCATCAACCAAAGTATTGGACAAATTGATATTTATGACCTGATGGTGCCACGAGAGGAAAAGTCAGAGGATCACTAAACAAAGAACAATCAAGCAAAGATTACAGTTTAACCCGAGGGGAACATAAACGTTTGTGCTAAATCTCTTTGCAATCCAACATTTCTTTGAAAGTAAAAAATCAGCAAATTTCTTTTCCACCTTTTCAAATGTCAGAACTGGCTACTTTTTACTTTTTTTTTTTTTTTTATTGAATAATTTTAGCTTTTGGACTACTGGCCATGCAAAGTAAACGTGAAGATATAACTTCGGGTTCCAATTAATGTTTTTCAATATTTTGGGATGTTTCATGGATTAAAAAATAATGAATTGCCAAAGCAATCTTAGTAACCATAATTATAATTATTTGCTCCATGGCTACAAAGGACCTCTCCCATTATTTTAAGAACAAATCACATTTTCTGACCTTCATCCAGTCGCACAGGCTGGTCTTGAGTTCAAGGCATTAACCCTGTAAAACTTGTGTGACTGCTCATTATGGGTGAACGCTGCTTTTCATGTGTATATAGTGAGTCTGGACTTGGGTGCTGATGTGTTTTCCTCTCTTCTCTGGCAGCCTGCAGCCAACAGCCCGAGGCCAGAGGAAGAAAGACCACATGAAGTCCTGAATTAGATGGAGCCGTAAATATTTGATGAGCTGCTGTGTGTTTCCAGCAGCTTAACGGGTGTCCAAGGTCAGAAGAATCTGCAGTCTGACACACACACACACACACACATATACACAAACACAGGGAAAAACGTGCACAACCATGTATGCTGACGGTAGACATGCTCGCATAAAGACAAATGTGGACACAAACATGAACACGCACGCTTCTATACTTGTGAGGACGTTAACTGAGATAATATATTCCCCTATAACCTCTTCCTTAAGTCCGACCTCAGCCCTACAAAAAACCCTCCCTTTTAAAAATGTCTTCTTTTCACAAAAAGTCCTAAACTGTCCTCACTTTCCAATCACGCTCTGAATTTAATGTAGTTTTGGGGAAGAAACTCTCTTTGTTTTCATGACATAACAAACTGGATAAACAGACTGATCTTAAAGGACACTGTTAAGGTGACTGTTTTACTTTGCTGGTATGTGGCGGACCCTGCCACCTTTCTAGCCTCAAACAGTGTTCTGAGGATCTTAGTGTCCTTTGAGAACAGATTGTTTGTTCAGTTATGGAACAAAATGATATCTCTTTTTAAACCCTATGCATGTCTTTTTATATGAATTCCTACATTGCTTGTGTTATTTTACCTTGTCTTAATGCCTTTCAAGTCTCTCTAAAGCCCTTTATTATTCACAGCTGCTGTACAAAAAACTTGCCTTGCCTGACAACAACGTATACTCACTCGCCTCATACCCAAAATGAAAATGTCCTCTGCCCTCACTTTCTACCTATATGTGTTAATATAAGGACAAGAAAATACACACACAAAAATGTAAACATAACACACATACATACACCCTTACATTGCCACACGCACACACACGTGGATATGCTGCAGATTCTTGGTTTTATCAACTGTATGAAAAGCATCTGATCAATTAATTGATGCATGTTGTGCTCTCATAGATCATTAAAGGATTGTCGATACTTAACTCGTTTCTAATTAAGAGCTGCCCAGAGAGCTCTGAAGGTTCTGAGAAAAATAGCGGCACAGGAAACATCGTCGCCTCCGTGTCTCTGCTCCTGGCGTCAGTCCATCTGTGCTGATTTATACGTGTCGCTGCCACTCACATCCATCTGCTGCGTGTTCGCTGAGACGTGAGACAACTGATGGACGCAAGTCTGTGTGCTTGAAAGTATTACAGTCAGGACAGGGATCCACATTTACAGACACACTGTTATTTTTGTAAATAAAAAACTAGCTGACACACAGTCTGAACTATGATGGGGCATCAAGCGTCAAATCCACAATCCCTGAATGTTTTAATAGAACAACCTAATGTTGTTTAATCTATCAAACTCAGAACCAAACAGGCCGAAACAGCTGATAACAAGCGGTCACACCATTATCTGCATAAAATATAGACAGGGCTCTCTGGTCTGAAAAGTGAGGTCAACATAGATGTGCCTTCAACCTGCATTCTTCCTAATGCACAGCTGGTTTCAAAGAATTTCAAATGTATGTAAACTTACCTTAAAGTTAGCCCACTCCGACAAAGTACATCTGATATTTACGCGCTGGGCGTTAAAATGACAACTGAGACAGTTTGAAACTAGCAATGAAACTTGCACCACGCTGTGCACCGTCGATCGTCAGGCATAAGGTAGAGCCCTGAGTCTTCTTACGTTTCTGTCTATGATCATATAAGAAATGAGATACTACAGGTTCATCAGAGAGCTTTGAAGGTGTTTGTAGGGGCATGTTGAACTTTTGACAGAGCCAGGCTACACATTACTTCCTTGCTGTAATTTTTTATGATGAATGCAGACAGTCCCTGTTCAGGAACTGTGCCGTTAAACAAGGTTGTGATGTCCCCAATATACAGTCAACCATGCCTCCAGGACAACGATGGTTACAGAGCTGATGCAAAAACACATTGGTCGGAGCCTTCTCAGACCTGTGAGAGCTGACCAATCAGAGTAGGCCTTAAAGAGACAGAGGGTGAAGAGAAGTATAGTATAGTACAATAGATAGTATGAGAAAAATGTGTTTTTTGCCCTTAGGGGATGGAATATTTCCTCATAGACACCTAAAATAAAAGTATGAAAAAATTATAATATGGAACCTGTAAGACATGTGGTGAGACAACAATCATCTCCTTCTAAAGAAAATAACCTTTTCTTACATATGTCAAAAACCATTTTTGGATTTAGGATAGTATATGCCCCTAACACAGTATGACTGATCAGCTATCTGCAGCATTTCCTCCTTCATAACACACCGAATGAGATTGTATGCTGCAGAGAAATCTAATGCAGCACTCACTTGCGCACCCTCATTTGTCTTTAAACAAGTAGAGAAACCTTTTAGTGAGGCGTGAATCAGCCCGGCGGTGGAATAAAGTGCAGACATACACACTGTCTCCGGAAACAGGGGAGGGAAGACTCGCATATCCTCCAAAGCCTACTTCTGGGTGATAAGTCTTCTATTTTGGGCGGTCGTTAAAACAGGTAGAATCACCAGGGAATTACCTGAAAGCCTCAGAGCGGTGATAAATCACAGCCGTAGAGATGTGTTCGGCAAACAATGCACAGTGGGAGAGGGGATGAAATTAGCAGCAGAACATGTCTTCTTCCAGGCTCCAGAAGGTAAAAACAAAGACAGCATATAAAACAGGTCTCGAGGAAAAGCAGCAAACATGGGCACGGATCACAGCGAGATGAAAATAGTGGCAAGCCGCTCACAGAGCAGGATGGTTACTGTCCTCGCCCCACGTGGCTTTTTAAAAACACGGCCTGCACTGCAGCGTTTGTTAACAGTAAACAGTCCTGGTTGTTTGGCAGGAAAAATAGCACAGCATTCATCAGTCTGAGGGAAATGTCTGAGATGGTGACAGCGTAAACGGAGGATCATCAATATTTCAGTGTGTGTGATATCAAAAAGGAGGCCAGTGGCTTTGAGCTGTTATTTTCTGTGTCGTTTCTCACAATGAGATCTCTGCCGTTCATTAACGCTTCAGGGTAAGAGTGTGACAAAGCTGACTGACACCGGGCCGCGTTTGAATCACAGGTTCGGCTACATGGACAGCGTTAAAAACATTCCTGCAACCTACCTGCTAGTTTTGTTAAAACCAAAGTTACGGACATATAGTCAAATCAAGCGAAGTGATTGACCGAACTGTACGTTACAACAAACCTATCAAGGAGTCAAAGGTCTTTGGTGGCACAACTAATAACAGGAATCCTTCCTCTGCTGGCCCTTGAAGTTTGCCGTTTTGAAAAAAAGAGGTTAAGAATGCATCACATTTTCTTCTGCACTGTCCTTATTATGATGAGTTAAGAATTTCTGCTCAGTATGAAATGTCTGTTCAACACCCAGGAATGTTGTGGGGCACGGATGATTACCAAATAATGAGACACAATAATAAACAATCATCATCATCATCATCATCATCATCATCATACAGTATGAATCACTGCTAAAAGGAAGAACTTAAAGTGCTTGACTGGATTGGCATAAAAGAACAATAAAGGACAGAAAGATAATTTCAGTGGATGAACAAAAGTGAGGATTAATCCTTGCCTAGCACAGAAATGTCATTCAGGGGGAAACTTTTGACTACATTTCAAAGCCTGTACTTTCTCACTTTTACTTGAGTAAAAAAGTTTAATCAGAACTTCTTTCTTTTCTTAACCAAGCATCTGTACTTCTGCCTAACTAGAAGGAGAATGTGTTGCCACTTCTGCACAAAGCAACTTGACAGTATCTATTGTTAGAACTCAAACTCTGCAGCTCCAACATGTGAGGCTGCAATAGTACGTTCACCTGTAGTCCTTTACATTCTGGATTCAAGTGACATAAGTCACATCGTTTTCTCATGACTTGACAAACCTCCCCCAGAGCCACAGGAGACATTATACAACTGTATCACAGGCTGGGTAGGACTCGCTGTGACTTTTCCATCCAATTTTCAGGAAAACTGTAGTAAACATGGTGGAAATACAACAATTCTGTATGTTTCATCTGTTGACTCGGGGACGGTCACAGTTTCCTCATCGGTCCTCGCAGATCTGATGTCTCGTCAGCAGAATATTCAGTGACACGTGTTGTGTACTTCGTTGATTTGATTTATTTGTTTTATGGATTCCTTCACATTTTGTTTTGCATTTCTACATTTCCTCTTGTCACAGGCAAATTGGAAATGTACATGACCACCACCTATCCAAGGGCGGCTTCGGCTCAGGGGTAGAGTCAGCATCTTGTTATTAGAAGGTCACTGGTTTGTTTCCCCTGGTCTGCATGTCAAAGTGACCTTGGGCAAGATACTGAACCCCAAACGGCTCCTGATGTGCTTGTCGGCACCTTGCATGGCAGCCACCGCCATCAGTGCATGAATGTGTGTATAAATTACTATAAGTCGCTTTGGATGAAAGCGTCTGCTAAATGCCCTGAAATGTAAAAAACATGAAAAACAGGTGCATGGATTGCTCCATTAGTACTACGGTAAAGTGGTCCCTCCCACTGGTTCGATTAATATTCCAGCAGCAGTGTTTCATACGGTGATCCTGGGTAGAGCCGACAAAAGGTAATGCCAGAGAGTGGATCAGGATGGGATCAGGCCATGAATAATGCTCTTTTCAGTACGTAATCCTCAGTGATTGATCACGATCCGATCCCGTATCTCACTCAGAGTCACTTTAGCCAACTGCACCAGCAAAAGTGACAACGTGTGTTTAATTAATGTGCAGCGATTTAGCTTTTACTCACTTGATTGTGGTGAGAAAAAAAAAAAAAAAAAGCATAATAAATTAGCGGCTTTACAGCTCAGCGGGCCAGATGGTGCCGTTAGTTGAGGGACACATTTTAATTTGATCAACCAGATGTCCTCATATTCTTCATGTTTATTTGTGGTAAAAGAGACCTTGACAGCGTCGTGTCAGATGTCACGTGTCTTCACTGGCAGATGGTTCAGACTGGAGAGTCCTCCAGCGAACACAAAATACTTTCAGGGATGCTTCCAAGTTTTAAGAAGACTGAGGCAGATTTTGAGAAGTTGACGTCCTCTCTGATGGTTTCGGTTCCCCGGCAACGAAAATTCATTTCATGGCCTTGTTTTGATCCACTGCTGCTGAAATCAGGTTCGACTGACATTTGAGGGTTTTTTTCCCCATTCATTCAGATTATTATTATTATTGCTTCTGCTTCTTATTAAATCGCAGTTTCGGTTGTTTTCTCTCGTCTCGTATATGAAAACCAAAGAAATAAAAACACTTTAATTTACTTTTTAACTGCATTCTTTATCCCTAAACATGAATATTATATGTTTCCATGCACTCATTGAATGCTTGCTTACCCATCTTTCCTCTAGTAGGGTTCGTATGAGCTGCTATGACAGCAGGAAATGTATAAAATCTTACAGTACAACACAACACTAAGAATCTCTGCAGACATATTTTAAGCGAAGACACAACAAGAAATAATTGTATTCATCCTGAGTGAATTCCTTCTGAATTAATCAGGGCTCTGCAACATTTGAATCATAATTTGAGGATCAGTCATGTTTGATCACTCGTAATGAAATGTGATCAGACCAGCAATGTTTTTCTTCTTCTCTTATTTGTCTTGAATATTTTGAATAAATCTCAAGATTTCATATCAAGGTTTTCAGGGGCTTTACGGAAGAAACACCAAAAGCCCATAATCTTTTCTCACGCTCATCTTTATTCCTGTCGCTCTACCTCTTCCGGTGGTGGAAAGTAACTGAGTTCTTACTTAACTACTTACTTTAATACAATTGTGAGGTACAACTTCATCTAAGTATTCTCAAAAACATTTGTTTGACAACTTAAACTGGCAATAGACAACTTTTTTGCTTTAATGTACCGTATGTATGAATACAATGTTGATCGAATAATTTAACGGCTAAAGATAAATGACACCACTGGAGTCCAGTCGGTCTGTTTCCACTTTAAGTTACTTAGTTCAGATTAATACAAATAGAAAGACTAGAATATCTAAACAGCAATTACATTATGATGTAATATAATGGATACAGATAGCACTTTATTGATCCCCAGGGCTGAATATCACAAGTTTCTACATTAAAGTGAAGCTTATACATGAATGCATCAGTCACTAGAATGGCACTCATTAGAGTGCACCCCTCGGCCAACAGTCCCCTGTAACTGATTAAGCCTACAGTCCATTAACAAATAAAACACATATACAATTGCCTTATTCTTATTTTATTTTGGAGCCACATCAAATTGCACTCATTCGTAGATACCACCCACCTAAATATGCCCCATGTTTCACGTCAAGACCCATACATTATTCCCTGAGATTAATGAAAATTTGGAGACTCAACCTCCATCTAAGTTTTGTTGAAAACCAAGACACGGACAAAAACATCACCTCCACGACGGAGGTAATTAGAATAAACTCTTACTTAAGGTTAAAGGGCTGATATCCTGCAGGAATCCTCATTCAATGTGTTGTTTCAGCTTACACATTGAAACCCATCATCCTTCTGGACTGTTTGAAACAGTAACTGTGAGCTAAATGCTTAAATGTGCCTAAATGTAAGAGTTACTGTATGCTGACTGCAGGTCTGGTTTGCAGCAGCAAGACCAGCAGGCGAAGTGACCTGAGCCCCGGCCTGCTGGTCCAGGATCAGATACCGATCACGTTCCAGAGAGAACGATTTTCTCCTCCAGCAAACTGAACTGCCTCATAATGGAAACAGGATTATCTCACCACACACGCTCTCCTTTTTTCAAATTTGTTTGAGGACAAATGAGATTTGATGAGTCAGTAGCAAATTAAATGACATGTTAAAAAGATTTTCATTTGCAGAGACTAATCTCGTTTAACAGAACATCTGACGAGAGACCGAACTGCTCCTGGTTCAATACGTCTGCTCTCACATGTTAATGTGGGTGAGCTGCCACACAACGCTTTTTACTTTGATTTTATAAGACAGACTGTGTGGGTTTTTTTCCACAGCTCTGCAAATCCCAAATCTAAAAATCCAACTCCAAAGCTACATGTTTTTATCCTCTTATTCTGCTGCTTTTTATTCTCGCTGATCCCTTTTCTTTATTCCACTAAAAGCTGCATTTCATGTTTCCTATTTTCTCCATGCAGCTTTTAGAATGAAACCAACCAATGCATATTGTACTGCATATGTTCATTCATGTAAATCCTTTCAGGCAGTCTCCAGCAGGGTCGGGACAACATTTTAAATACTTGAATTCAAGCAGTGCATCAACAGAATCAGGCATATATGGCCAAATACATTCTGCCTTATAAATTTGTTTTTTGGGATGTTTTGAATTTATATTCTGTATGTGAATTATAATTTTTTTCTGACTGTACAAAAAAACAGTTAAGAGCTAATCAGGTTTTATTTAAAGGGGCAATATGTAAGACTTTTGGTTGGAAATGTTCAAAAATTAACTCAATCAATTGCAGTTTTGATATTATGATGTCTTTGTAATGTGTGGCAAAGATGTCTACTGAAGTAAGCATGCTAACCAGCTAACCCCAGCCCATCCAAGTCCAAAAATCCCACTAGTGGTGCGAACAACATCGCTCCCCTGGTCCCTGAGTTCTCAGTCTGGACTGTTAGCTGCACGGTTATCGAAGCTAACTAGTCAACTGCAGCTTCGGTAAGCAGCAGTTAGCAGTTATTCTGTTGAGGTGCTGTTCCCTACCTGTTTTTTAATATTTGACAGGATGCCAAGACTTACATATCGCACCTTTAATGGAACAGTATACAATGAAATTGCAGAATGGTACATATTCTTCCTACCTTGTAAAATGTTGAATAACTACACTTGCACTAGTAGCATTTTGACTCCTTGAGCCTGAATCCAAAAATCCGAGGTAAAGACTCTGCCAGGTGTGAGCTCGGAGGTCTGTACCTGTCTGTGAAG